>NC_064852.1:37598973-37907973 GCF_024139225.1 Suncus etruscus
AGAAAGCCCGAAGTCTCGCTGCCCCACAAGCCTTGCAGACTTATTCTTTCCTAGAATAAAAAAAAACAACACAAACAACACAGAGGGAACCACTTATACTAGCAGGCAGGAGGGCAAAGGAGGAGGATAAGGTATGCATGCCGAGAACAGGGTTGGAGGAAGGACAACACTGGTGGTGGGAATGGCCTGAGTTCAATGCCGCTATGTACCTAAAATATTACTGTGAAAGATTTGTAATTCATTTTGTTACAATAAAATTATTAAAAAACAAATAAAGACACTAATAAATAGAAAAAACAAGCAAAAACAAAAAAACACAAAAAAGATATACTTCCAAACACCTCTTATAAAATTAAAAAAGACCACTTTTTTTTTTTAACTCCCTGAAGCTCTGGCACCCCAACCCACCCAATGCAAAAACAATGGGGAAACTAAGGAAGACAGCAACAGCTGGGTATATGGAAAGAAATTCTAGCAAATTTCCAAGTCCTATAAAGCACACAAACTATATAGATGAGGATCTAAAATTAGCATTTAATGTCTTAGCAATGGAAATCAAGGAATCACTAGCCAAATTAATTATGAAATCTAAAGATAAACAATTTGAATAAATCAAAGAAGAACTATTAGAATATGAGAGAATCTATATAAATGGAACTAAGGGAATTAAAAATATGCTATCAAACTGTAATAGCAGAATTACACACATAAAGAATCATATAGATGAACTTGTAGACAAAATGCAAGCTAGCAACAAGAAAGAAGTTAATAAATAAGATACAAAATATTGAAGAAAATGTAAAGTACTTAATGAACAAAGATAAAATAAATAATCTAAGACTTACTACAAAATCTCTTACTACAAAGGCTTTTAATAATATTCTAATGTTTTTATTCACAGAAATAGGTGTAGAATATAATTGAAAACCACTGACTCCCACTGCAGTGTTCATTATCAGAATGTTTTAGTGATTTAATTTTATTTATTATAAAATATTTCTTTTAAATTCATATTTATTATAAAATAATTTGAACTTCTATGTCCACAATGGTTCTTGGAGATATGGTTGGATACTCTATGTTCATATATTGATGCTCCATCATATTAGACTCCCAATACAGTGCTATTTATGACAATTTTTTTGACAAAGTACTCCAATTTATCCATTTCCTTTTTGATTATGTCTGCAACTGTGATCTATTGCTTATGTTCTTGGAGACCAGTGACATAAGCAACTGCACACAATGGCCATTTGTTACAGGCCCCTTTCATTAAGTATGTTTTTGCAAATTACTATTACCTATTTTTTTCTTCTTCAATTCAAGGTATGTTAATGTTGTATCATAATGCCCAAATCATCATGATCTTTTTAGAAAAGAAACCTCATGGGGCCAGAGAAGTAGCACAAGCGGTAAGGCATTCTATGTGGCCCCCAAGTCAGGAGCCATTTCTGAGCGCAGAGCCAGGAGTAACCCATTAGCATCACCAGATGTGGCCCAAAAATCAAAAAACAAAACAAAACAAAACAAAAAACCTCAAGATACTGTAGAATAAACTACATGGTGTAGACTCCTTTTATGATACTCATTATCATATTGCTTATTACAATACATGTGAAAACTATGCTTATTCTAAAATACTTCATGTACAATCATCTATCGCAGAAGCTTTATTTAGAGAAGTTTAACCCCACCATTCATGAAGTGCCTAGAAATTGGAAAATCTTTCCTCCCTGATATGCAAGTCAAAGTGCAAAAAAAAACAAAAACAAAAACAAAAACAAAAAAAACAAAGCATATTTTGCACTCTGACCCATCTATAAGGGTCAGGCCTCCAATTATAACCTGAGAATAGATCTCCAATGTCTGTCTGTAAGCTGTTGTGACTGTATGCGGTAGACTCCTCTATGTTTGTCTAATTATAATTGTACATAATCACTGCCCATATTGCATATAGTTCTTGTTATACATTATCCCTCCTAACCCCTCCTGATTACCACCCTACAAAATTATTTATATCGTCTCACCACCTCAATCCTGATCCATTATCTCTCTCCATTTAAACCTCTTTACCCTCAGCTCTTAATTCTCCAGGAACTAGGACTTTCCCCCCCGCAATTTGTCACCTGGCTCCAAAGCAAAAGATCACCATCTGAGTCCCCCATCTCTCTCCCCGGCATGAAGCTGCAGCCATCGCTCCTGCTGACTCATCCTATGCCGCCCTTTTTTATCCCGTCTTCCCTCACTGCGGACTGTTGCTTGATACCAGATTCAGCTCCATAGGGACCCCCTACTTGAGGACATTTTCTGATTTCTGATTGCTAAAAAGCATTTCTCAGACTCCATAAGACCACTGCGTGGGGTGAACATGTGCCTTGGATTTTATTTTCCACTCAGACTATCTCAAAAGACAGAATGGAGATTATATATTATATGTTTCTGGAGATGCATTTTATTAATAACTATAACTCTTAGTGTCTTCACATGTAGAGGTAGCCTCCCTCATTTCCTTTTTTTTCTTTTTTTGCTTTGTTTTTTGCTTGTTTTGGTTCTGCTTAGTAGGAATTTTTAGTAGAAAAGTTTTTCATAAAACAAGATCCAAAGCCAGGACACAGAGATTATATAGCTTGATATTTTTACACTCCCCCTAAATGCACCAAAATGGCATCGTTCCTTTTTCAAATTCACACTAAAATGGGGAAATCTTATATATATATATATATATATATATATATATATATATATATATATATATATATATATATATATACATACATACATACATACATACATATAAAGAAGTTCTTATCTAAAAGAGATAAGAACCCATCAATTTTGTAATGCAGGAGCACCTTTCACCCTGAAATTTGTCATGGGGACTTGACATAGATCTCATGTAAGTGGACATCAACCTTCCAATAACGAACCCCAGATCCCAATTTTAGAACTGTAACAGTTCTCTGCACTGGCACCAAGAATCAACTGGCCCCAGGGGTGGCCCTAATACCTCTCTGGCAGCAGCTTTCTTCAGGGTAGGTTTATATGACACCTTAGTGATGAAGGAACAGCAACAATCTCATCTAAGGGTAGGTTTTCTTTTTTTTTTCTTTTTTTTTGGGGGGGGGGCACACCCGGAGGTTCTCAGGGGTTACTCCTGGTTGTCTGCTCAGAAATAGCTCCTTGCAGGCACGGGGGACCATATGGGACACCGGGATTCGAACCAACCACCTTTGGTCCTGGATCGGCTGCTTTCAAGGCAAACGCCGCTGTGCTATCTCTCTGGGCCCAAGGGTAGGTTTTCTTACCTCACCACCTAATGGTGAGATGAAATCAGAAGACCCTTTGTCCTAGAATCTGTGTAAAAAACAAGATTTTTATTCACAGAAGATTGACCTGTACAAGCGTAACTGAGCAATACCTTTCCTGGGACCATAAAGAAAAACTTTATCCTAGATTTCGTCCTAGGATCTGTGCAAAACTCAAGATCTCTAATTACAGAAGACTGACTTTGACAACCGTGAATGAACAGAACTTTTTCTGGGAGCATAATGAAAGACATTGGGGTTTGACAACTAACATGCCTGGAGCTTGTATTCAGTCTCATGACAGTATGCTTTCCGGGTGCAGACACCCTGTATCTCTTAGGCCAAGAGAATTGTTTTTCTGATTTATCCAAAGTTTACTGCATCTATACAAAACAAAAGAAAACAAAACAAACAAAAAACTTGCCATTCTGCCCCCTTTTGTAATTTGTTCTTCCTTTAATTTTATTTATATTTTCTAGATAGTGGCTCCTGCCTTTATTTTTACAGAACCATAGACTGTGAATCATCCTGTTCTGCCTCATATTTCTATGTCTTCCTACAAATTGAGAAAATAAAAAAGTTGATTTGAACCAGGGGCCAAAAGGTCTTAGGAGAATTGAGTGGAAACCAAAAATGGCATTACCTAAATATACAAACCAAAATCAACAAAATATAATCCAGAGACCCAAACTATAACAAGCTATACACAAAAATGAACCTGTTATACTAGCAGTCCAAGGGGCTAAGGATGGAGGTATGAGATGCATGCTGGAAAATATGGTGGGGTAGGTCAACATTGGTGGTGGGAAGGACCCTTGTTCACTGTCACTGTGAGACTAAAGTACAGCTGTGAGAGACTTGCAATTCACACTGGAATCAATATTTTTTTAAATGAGGAAAAAGATTTGTGGACAGCTAAAATAATTTGAAAGTATGTAAAAATATAAAAACTCATGTATTCTAAAAGAGGATCATGGGTATCTAAACAGAAAATAAAGTGGAGGTATATAGCTTGTGGGCTATTTTAAAAATCCCCCAGGCAGGCAAACTTCCCTCTGTACACTCTCTACATTTTACTTAGCATTCTCCATGCATAATCTTTCAAAAACATTTGCTAGATATTATAAGTATTTGAGTGTAAAAGTAATATGACAGGCAACTTCTCTTTAAAATATGGTGTAGAGAATATTATAGTTTTATATTGGCATTTCAGAGATTACATACATTTCCCTAGGGACCAAAAGTGTGCCATTTTCATGAATATACTTTATCATCTCAAGATTATTGCATCAAATTACTTTAATTGCAAAGGAAAAGTACATTGTTCTGAGAAATTTAAAGTGATACATCAAAATGTAATATATGCACATCCAGATAAGATTTCTAAAGACAGGAAAATCCTTTAATAAAAAAAACCAAAGGACATTTGATTATTCAATTCAATTCACCAAAATCTTTATCTACTATGTACACATAAGTACACTCACAAAGCAGGAAACAATACAAAGAATAAAAATAGCCTTTCTTTTCAATTTCAGAAAACAATGAGAGCATGACATATTTGTTGGGATCTAGGTATGACTCAAGCCCAGCATCCAGCATGACCCTCCATGAAAATGTCCAGATAATGAAACAACCTTAGAAACAGCCTATCTGAAATGACATGAGACTGGCACGCATGCCCTTTTGGGCCAGATCATTTCTAATATGCTAGAGAGTCTCGTTTTTCTATCTCCATGCAGCAGACAAACATCCACAGTTTTCTTATGCAAGTATTTGGCTTCAATCTCCTTGCAGCAAGCAAGCATCTTTAGTTTAGTTCCCATTTCTTAAAGCTTTGTTTCTCCATTTATTTTGAACCCTTATGATGAACCACCCTTAATAATAGTCATCTGGACCTAGTCAAATAGACCAGAAACTAAGATAGATTAAAAAAGTAGAATGAATCCTAATAAAGTCTCTATTGACTAACTGCCAGTAGTCAGTCTTATTTTTCAGGCTTTGTGCATTATGTATTACATGTCACTGGACAATATATACAATACTGAAATTTCATAATAAGTTAATAACTTTTTTATTATTTTTTGGATGTTATATCCAGCATTGCTCAGAACTTTGTCCTAATTATGTGCTCAGTTATGACTCCTGGTGTTGTTCAAAGGACCAATATGTTTTTGGAGAACAAATATAGGCCAACCATGTTCACAGCAACTTCTTTCTACACTGCACATTTTCTCCAGCTCCTAATTTATATTCTGTCAAAGAATTATGTAAGTCACTTCATGATTTGAAGATGTAAAATATTTTATTAAATAAATAAAATATAAATTTTATTATTTATTTTGTTAAATATAAAGTATGATATTCTATATTACTTGGAAGTATGCAGCTTCCAAAAATATTATATAGATACGTTATAATATAAATATTTAAAAACCATGATTACAAGCATATTCAGAGTTGATTTTCAGTCATAAACAGAATACCCCCTTTCACCAGAGCAACCTTCCCCACGACCATACAATTGGATTTGATCAGATATTATTCCTTGCTGTGTGCTCAGGGATCATTCCTGATAGTATTTGAGGAACTATATTTGGTGTGAGAGACTGAATCTAGGTCATTTACCTGCAAGACAAGAGTGTTACTTGATATGTCTTTCCAACCTACCTTTACATTTTTATAGCTCTTTATATAAAAACAAAAATTCTGAAAGAAGAATTAGCATCAAAGATGCTGATATTCAATACATATCAAGCTCAAGGCTGCATACTTTAAGGTGCCAAGTGAAATATGAGAAAGATTCTTAACATTTTTAATTATATGTGAATAAAAACTGTTCAACAAGGAAATTGGCAAAAAACAACAAAACTAACTTAGTCTCTATTAAAAAGTATTGTAGTTAACAAAAGGAAAGGCATTTATGTGTAAAGATTAGATAGAAGGGCCAGTAAGTATTGTAATAGTGCTCTAGGTTTACTAGGAATTACTTTTAGAGGTGTAGAGCATATGATTTGCCAGTAATTATGCATGATTTGTTCCTACCTGCTATATTATCAATCTTTCTCTATAAACACTTATTTTAATACCATGGAAATCCATAATGTTGCACACTGACATATTAGAAATGGAGATATGAAGTGCTCAGGTCATATTTCACCAGAGCCACTTATCTGGTGCCATTTCTTTTACAGACATATACATATTATAGAGCTTATTTTTTGTCAAGTGCTGGATTACTGGAATTAACCCATAGATTAAAGGAAGAAGAATTTGTTATGAAAATCAAAATGTATCTATGGATCTTATACTCTAGTTAATTTATTGTGTGTGCACTGTTTTTTTTTCACATTTTATTTTAACCCAATATTCTTATTCTTAAATATCAGCATACTGGGATAGTGTAAAACAGAAAAATCTTCTGTAAACATTTTGTATAAATGCTACCTGACTTTGTGTATTAAATAAGTAGAAGATAAAATGATAATCAATTTATCTTAACTATTTATGGAGTTTGTCTTTAATATTCTGTGATAGTATGATCCCAAAGTGGGCATATTCTTACTATTTTTAATGTAGGAAATACCAAGCAAAGGGAATATTTTCTGAGAGAAAAATATTTTATAGTATATTGCACTTATTTTGTTTTTTATTCTAGAGATAAGTTATAATATCTGTTTATATAAGCAATTATAGTCCAAAAATATAATGTCTGTAACTGAGATACCATTTAATTCAACTTCTATTCTTGAGTCCATTGTGAACTTTTCAAAGAATTCTACATTGACTGATTTGAATTATAAGATAAATTAACAATTGCTTTATTGGCATTCTTTAGAGTTAGATTCTGAGTTAAGTAATTTGTATGTTATAGAGAACAACCACCATGAAATATACATAGCTATTTTGGAACCAAATACAGAGTGTTCCCTGCTATGCAACATTTCTTTTAAAATTTTACCAAATTTCTATTAAATTTCTATTATTTTTATTGGTATAAAGAAAAATTAAAGGAAAAATTTCATAATTACTGTCAGACTTTATGCTGTAATTTTTGTCATTGCTCAACTATGTAATTAGAAATGATTATATTTATTATAATTATGTCTGTAACATTCTTAAATTATTATATAGTGAAAGCAGTGAAAATATTTATTTGTATGTATAAAATAGTTTAATATGTGGTTTGCTAAACTTTCTGATAATATGATAAATTTGTAAAGTCTATTTTTTCATAAATATTAAAACAATCATAAATGGAAATACAGAATGTCATACATATATTGGTACCTCAATTTTGCATAAAATATAGATATAACTAGAAATAAAGACAGTTATCTGGAGCTGACAAAATAAAGATCAAGGCAAATGACTTGCGTGTAGCTAACAGTGGTTTGATTCCAAATACCAAATAGAACAAAAAACTACCACACTAGGATATTCCTGGTTATATATGAAACCACAGATCTGAAAATAATTAATCATATGAAACAAGGTACTAGAGCTTTAGGACAAAAAAGTATGAATAAAAATTAACATCCTCATGAAAACTTTTACTTTGAATGAAAGAAAAAATGTATTTTCTTAAGTAGAGAACTTTCTTATTTTTAACTCTAGCTAGGATTTCTGTGCACTTCCATTGTTTTCTGGAGCCAAGAAGAGAGAGTAAAAAAGTTTACAAAACAACAGAAGAAAATAAAAAATATATATATTTATATATACATTAAATATAATTAAATTTATGAACAACTTAAATATCAATTAAAAGAAGAAAAGAGATTGAAATAACAGTTTCTTTCTCAAATGACAATCTGCGAAACACAACATATAAACTATATGTATACTTTAATTTACTAATAGGATAAATTTGAAACATGATAAATTTAATTGAGTAACTGAAGAGACAGTACAGTGGAAAGGAACTTACATTGCAATACAACCAGTTGTAGTTCAGTTCTCAGAAACATATATGGTTTTTGAGTCCCATTAGATATAATCCCAGAGAAAAGAATTAGAAATAAACTCTGAGCACAGTAGGATGTGAACCCCAAATAGAACAAAATAATCAAATAACATTGCACAAGAATGGGCAAGTGCAAATATCCTTTGTCATAAAACACATTTTTATTAATCATAGTAAGTAAATTAAAAGAATCCTGTATAAATCCTGATTTCAATAGGGAAATATTTTTCTCTCCAGTAAGTAGTGATTGTTATTGTTGTTTGTTAATGATCAGTTATCTGTATAATTTTCATTAAATTTAATTCGTATAATATTAGAAAATAAAGCAAGTGTTTAAAAGCCATTAATTGTGGAGACATAGTGTGTTTTTGGTAGAAAGGGAGAGATCAAACAGGAGGAAGAGATAGAGGGAAGTTAAAATGTTCTCCAAAATATTATAATGCAAAAGGAAGAAGGATGAGTGAGAAGGATTATGAATTAATAATGATAATTAATCCTGGGCAGAGAGATAGATAGCTTAATGTTCTAAGTACAGGAATGTGTGCCAAGAACAAGCAGGATCAATCAATGATCAGTCAATCAATCAGCCAAGTCCCTAAGAATTATAAGATGTGTCCAAAATGAAGGGACAGAAAACTAACAACTTGATTTATATAGTCAAAGGTATATTAACATCAAACAAATAAAAATAAAATGAAATCAAAATAATGAATAGTAGAATGTGAAATATTTTAATATAAAATTGATAGATATCTTTACTATTTAATTGCTTTATCATTCTCATTTTCATCTACTAGTCTACACATTTTCCTGAATAAAAAGTATTTTAAGCATAATGTCTAATGAATGCTCTTATATTTTCTGAATAAGTTTCTTTGTATAGAATTAAAATATATGTTTCTCATTTTATTTTTTTGGGAAGGATAGATATAATTTTTCATACTTTTGGGTACTGCAACACTTTGGTGTTAAGATTGCTTTGAGGCTCTTAAGAAGGTGGAGTAGTACCTACATCTCTTCTATTGAATAAAACCAGGGCATAAAATTGTGAGGACAGCTACTCTACCCTACAGCTACTCTACTCTACAAAAGCTAATCACTAGCTATAGCATTAAAATTTGATTAGTCCGAAAGTTTACTATATAGTATTTATTTTCAATACTCTGTCATATATCTGTTTTCCAATCATTTACTTCCTCTAAGATTTAGTCTTAATCTTTCTGCTTTTGGATATATATAGAACCTTTGTTAATGATGCTCCTTAAACCGTAGTTCTAAGGAACATATTAGTTATTCATTCCTTTGTTTCTCCCATATATAAATGAGATACATATGTTAATGAACATAATAAAATATGTTAACTCATGTAAATGAATACATATGTTCATTTTTTATTTTGATGCAGTGAAGCAAGAGAACACCCGTAGAGTAGAAGATAAAAGTACTTCTGTTCCTACCTTATCATGGTCCCATTTTATAGTTTGGAACACAATCTCAGTAATCAAAGGACATATTCAGTGTTTTGGGCCCTGGTGATGTTTGGAAATAACTCTTGACCTTGCACTAAGGAATCACCCTTATGTTCTTGGCTTAATGGACCATATGGCTTGCTACCTCTTGAACCCAGATCAGCCATGTGCAAGGTAAGTTTTCAACCTGCTTCACTATTCTCTGAATCCGCATAAGGTATTTGATTGTTACTTCACTTTTCCTGCTCTTCAGTCAATGACCGGGTATACTCAAGTAATAAATTGTTTGTTAAAAGCCTGCTGCAAGGCATGGTGACTCCTGGATCTGTGATCAGGGGTCAATATTGGCAGTGTACAGTGAACCAGGGATTAAGTGTGCAGTTCCAGGGATGAAATCTGGTTCAGTCTCATGTAAGGCAAATTTATTAACATCTTGAATAAATCTTAATCCCAAAACAATTTTTATTTATTTTATTTTATCTAGATTTCTTTGTCTTATTAATTTATTGTTTTAATTTTGGGGGTCCACATCCATAGGTGCTCAGCACTCAGAAATCACTCCTGACAGACTTAGGTGACAAATAGGATGCTTGAGATTGAATTTGGGTTGACCATGTGCAAGGCAAGTGTCCTACTTTCTGTGCTATCATGACAGATCCTGTCTTAGTTAATACTTTTAGTTAAAAAAAAGTATAATTTCACCTCTAAGTGGATCATAAGAAAGAAGACAGACCAGAACCGAAGGGTTTGTTATTCATCATGACAGGTTTCTCTATATTTATATGTATATAATATATGTACACATTTACATATGTTTTCTATTTTCCAGGGAAAAGAGAAGCAATTTCAAAGTAAATTTCTGTAACTACCATATTTATCCACTCACCAGCTTCTTTTGTTATATAGTTTATCGTATCTCCCTCATTCATTCTGCTTGCACCAAATTGTTTCACTTAAATAAAACAGTTTTATTCAGTTGCTGAACTTTGGTATTTATTTTTCTGGTTAGTCTGGTTTGTCTCCTGATAGCTCCAGTATTAGTTTTTTCTTTTCTTTGATTTATGAACACAGAAATAATTTTCTCATTATTTAAAGTGTTTTCCCAGGTGGCCAGTTTAACCTTTAGATGTTTTTTTAAATCACTTATTTTTCTTATACAAAATTATTTTTCTATAATAATTATCACTTCCTTCTCTGCTACATATTTTCTTTATATTATTTGTTGAAAATGTTATTAATATTTTATCTGTATTCTCATCTATTGCAATTAGGGTTCATAAAAACAAAAGATTATTATTTTTATTCATGCCATATAAATTACAATTGGTGAGTTATTGAAAAGCAAACTGAAATCAGATAACTGATTATTGACAAACCACAATAACAATCACTACTTACTAAAGAGAAAAATATTTCCCTATTGAAATCAGGATTTATACAGTATTCTTTATACTAAATTGTAAATAAGCATAATATTATATTTAAAATTATTTCTGTAACATTCTTAAATTATATATAGTGAAAGCAGTGAAAATAATTATTTGTATGTGTAAAATAGTTTAATATGTGGTTTACTAAACTCTGATAATATGATAAATTTGTAAAATCTATTTTTTTATAAATTATCTAAACAATCATAAATGGAAATACAGAATGTCATATATATTGGTACCTCAATTTTGCAAAAAATATAGATATAACTAGAAATAAAGACAGTTATCTGGAGCTGACAGAATAAAGATCAAGGCAAATGACTTGCAAGTAGCTAACAGTGGTTTGATTCCAAGTACCAAATAGAACAAAAAACTACCACACTAGGATATTCCTGGTAATATATGAAACCACAGGTCTGAGTAGCTTTCAGATCCTTGCATTATTTTTGGTCCAGTTTGCCAACAATAGCTAAGACTAGCCTTCATGGTCCTCTAAACAATTCTTGGGAAGTCCCCAAGTTAAATGTGCAAGGCAAGTGTCCTACTTTCTGTGCTATCATGACAGATCCTGTCTTAGTTAATACTTTTAGTTAAAAAAAGTATAATTTCACCTCTAAGTGGATCATAAGAAAGAAGACAGACCAGAACCGAAGGGTTTGTTATTCATCATGACAGGTTTCTCTATAATTTTTATATTTTAGTTCAGATTTCCCTCAGGACTATAAATTAATCACACATAAAATAACTATAAAGCACATTTGCCAAAATTATGATGATTTGATTTGTGTTTTAGGGGATAAAAATCTGATTCTAAACCTTCTATGGAACATGGTCTTTATAGTTATGGAAAATAATATATATTTTTATGCTACCAAATTTATTCATTTTCTTTTTTTTTTTTTTTTTTTTTTTTGGTTTTTGGGCCACACCCGGTAACGCTCAGGGGTTACTCCTGGCTATGCGCTCAGAAGTCGCTCCTGGCTTGGGGGACCATATGGGACGCCGGGGGATCGAACCGCAGTCCGTCTCCTAGGCTAGCGCAGGTAAGGCAGGCACCTTACCTCCAGCGCCACCGCCCGGCCCCAAATTTATTCATTTTCAATGTTTATTTCAAATCAGAGTGATTAAAGCAAATTAATAAGAATAATCAGTCATATCAAACAAGGTACTAAAGCTTTAGGATAAAGGAGTACAAATAAAAATTAACATTCTCATGAAAACTTTTACTTTGAATGGAAGAAATAAATGTATTTCCTTAAGTAGATAACTCTATTTTTAACTCTAGCTAACTCTGTGCACTTGCATTGTTTTCTGGAGCCAGCAAGAGAGAGTAAAAAAGTTTACAAAAGAACAGAATAAAATAAAATATATATATTTATATATATGTTAATATAATTAAATTCATGAAAAATTTAAATACCAATAAAAAGAAGAAAAGAGATCTTTCTCAAATGACAGTCTGAGAAACACAACATATAAAAATATATGTACACTTTAATTTACTAATAGGATAAATTTGAAACATGATAAATTTAATAGAGGAACTGGAGAGACAGTACAGTGGAAAGGAACTTACATTGCAATACAACCTGTTGCAGTTCAGTCCTCAGAAACATATATGGTTTTTGAGTCCCATTAGGTATAATCCCAGAGAAAAGAATCAGGAGTAAACTCTGAGCCCAATGGGATGTGATTCCCAAATAAAACAAAATAATCTAATAACATTGCACAAGAATGGCCAAGTGCAAATATCCTTTGTCATAAAACACAATTTTATTATAGTAAGGGAAATTAGAAACATACTGACAAATTTTAGTGAATATTTCAAATTTAATAAATACATATAAATGTAGATGGCAAGCATGACTTTATAGTTTTTAAATTCCATTTGCAAAAAATTATTCAACCAATTGTAGTCCTATTAAATAACTCTAGAAAGGGTAAAGTATTTGAAAACAAAAATAATCTAGTAAAGGAATTGTTCCTTCATGCTTAGATATCTGTTGTTTTCTTTTAAAAATGTGTAAAATAATTCAAAATATAAATTAACATAATTATCTTAATACTTTTTGAATATAGAAATATGCTTTATATTATATGATTTTTAGCATATTACATATATTGCAATATTAAGAACAATGTCACATTGTATAAAATGCATTTCATATGTTCTGTAAAGTACAATACATAAATAGGTAGATTTTATGCCCCTACTTTTTTCAAATAATCTATCACTTTTAGAATAGACTCTTTTATTTTTAGTAATATAACATATGAACCAGGCAGAAAATGTCTCCCAGATATAATAATGTTTAAAGTTCATTAAAACAACTAAAACAATTTAAGATTTTATAAAAAATGTAACCCTACATTTCAAATTATTTTTTATATAATATCCTCTACATTAGTTTCCAAATAAGATGTATTTAATCATAATAGTAGTTTTCAAAATTACCTTGCATATTATTTTACAGTTCTGTCTTTCTTTGATATATTAGCAGTGCTATAATTTTTTCCCATTTTATGTTCAATATTTTTATGAGATTTAACAATATGCCAAAGAATTTTTTTAGATTTATATTATGTAGTAGTATTAGTTTTTGCTTAATATCTTTTCTCATTGACATTTTATGAAATGGGAATAGAATAGTACCAGAAGATTCCAGTTTATATCTAAGGTTCAGTTTAATAAAACAAAAATATTGTTCTCATCCTTTCATCTATTGAATCCCAACTTTATCCAGTGAACATGCATTTTAATTTAACTACCACAATACATTTAAAATTATCCTCATTTCCTTATTTATATTTACTTCTAATTTCAACAGTAATAGAAGCAGAAATTATCATCAGGACTTCTTATTTTACATAATTACCATTATGTGCTGACCAACATATTCCATTTTATATTAAAACAAATATTATATTTTAATTATAACATCATAATTATATATTGTTATATACAATTTAATTTATACTTATATCATACATTCATATTTATTATATATATATTATTTCTTTTTCATTAAATCTGATTATTATTTTGCTATCTAAAAGTTTTTGATTACATAGCCTCAAAGATAAATTATGTCCTTCCTAAGATATATCAAAGTTATCTCCCTAAAGATAACTTTACTTTATATAGAAGACATTCTATCAATCTTTTATGGTTTCTAATATGTTTATCTAACTAATTTGTCCCTTGTGTGCAATGATCAACTAAATTAAATTGCCCCCCCTTTTAAATGTTTTTCTCTTTCTGTTCCTAGTTAGGTTCCCTCTTATTTTCTCTTCTATGGTGTGTATGTCTGTGTATCCTATTTCTCTGTGATTCTGTATTTAACCTATTCTGAAAATTATGTACATATGTATTTGGCAGCATATACCTTAAAAACAGTTGTCATATAACACTATTCCATTTTATCTTCATTAGAGCAATTGTTAGATTATATTGCTTTTGATACTTAAACTATAATGAACAGGATTGGAGTGATTACAGCAAATAGATTTCTTGCTCTGTTAGTGATTGATCCATATTCTCTCTCTGGCATCACATATGGTTCCCTGAGCACTGCCAGATTGATGTCTGAGCACAGAACCACAATTACGTCATGAGTACTGCAAGATATGGCAGTACCAAATGATAAATACAAAAGTGTTCTGATAACTATTTCATATATGTGTGTGTTGTGTGTGTGTTTGAAAGAATGACTTTTCTGCAACAACTCAAACAGTTAAGCAAAATAAAAACTTTGAGGAAACATATTGTCATAGGAAGAAATAAATAAGCACAACTTTTAAGTAACTGCACAAATACAATTTAATATCTCAAGGTGAACCTCCATTTTCTCTTAATATTTTTATTAAGATATCTGATTTAAAAAATATTTCTTAAATTAATATGGTGGTTGGTAGGAACAGACTGAGTTACCTAGAAACATATATAGTAATTGCTAGAAACATCACTCAATTATCAGACAGTATTAAACTGTAAGAAATTTTGAAAAGCATAAAACGTGGCATGTGCTATGTGTGGTTCAGCTGTGATACTTTAAGTTATTTCAACAAAATATTCAGAGCAATTATATCTCCCAGTGTACCAAGGAACACAATTTAATCACCCAAGCAAAACATAATTAAGGAGGAAATGTACTTTATAAACATTACATAATTATTCCTACATACAAATAGAAATTAAATTTTGTCTTATTATTATTGAGTGCAACCAGCTTAGATAATAAAGTGTACTATTTAAATTATTTTTGGTATATAGTCAATATCAACTAATACTATAAATCTTCCTGAAATATCATATTATAATATATTAAAATTATATTTATATATGGACTGGACAATAGTACAGTTTTATGGCTCTTGCTTTACATTTGGATAGTTCTGATCTAATCTGCGATACTGCATTTGGCAGTATGATATAAATCCTGGAAATGGAGCCTCAACCCTTGAATATCATAAGATGTGGTTCCATAATAGAAACAAATAAATAATTCATAAGAAATTTAAGGGTATCACATATACACACATTTTCAAGGGAACATGGATATATATTTAAGTATGTACAAAGTTCCAAGCAAATTTATAAATTCTATTACATACATATATATATACACACAATCACATACACATAGCGAGTATTATTAAATCTTGAAGGACTAAATAAAAGAAGAAAACAAATTATAGGTAAAAAGACATCCCTTAATAAAGATAACATTTGTCCTTCACTTATTTTGAATTTTAAAATGTTTTCCTTTATTAATGTAACTATATGAATATTTACATAAAAAATGTTAAGATTCCTAAGTGTATAGTGATAGTAAATTTTGGCCAAGTAGAAATTCTTTCCTATCACCAATTCCCTCATCATTAAAGAAAGAGCTACTTATGCAAAGACAAGGGACTTAAATTTGTGTTTTCCTTCCCAATTTTATTATCAATGTGAGTTCTGCTACTTAATCAAAGTAATTGAATTTTGTATGCTTTTACTTTTTATCAGACAACATATACAGTGGTATATTGAATGTAAAATACTGAAAAAAATCATAATTTTACAGTTATGTAATTAGGAACATTGTACAAGATTATACTAAAAACCAAGCATATAATGCATTGTTATTGCCTTGTAATTGTCAATTACAAATGGACTGCATATATGTTAAATTATGACATGTTTTAACATTTCAGTAGAAAGATTTCTATAAAAGTTAATTAAAATGACATATGATGGGAAAGTTCATATAAATCTATGAATTAAAACAAAATGCTAAAAACTCATTTATCTGATATTCAAGTCTATTAATACTTGTTTCTCTCTTGATAAAAGCAGAGAATATTAAGTTATGGGATGATATAAACTCGAAATAACAATGCTAACAGTATTTTCACTATTTTCTTATTATAGGTAATCTACTTTAAATATCAAATCAGGACAGCATTATAATCAAATTAAATGAAAAGTGAAAAAGACTTATTGGTTAACCTTGTCAATGTCCCTATCACAGAGTATTTCTCCATTATTATAATTTTAAATGCTTTGTCAAACTTAGTTTTAAAGATTCAAGCAAAATGTCTAAGGCACATCAATTTAATAGACAGCATTAGAAAATTAAATTACATGTTAATTATTGAAGGGAGGAAGTGCCCATGTCTCTGTAGGTTCTCAGAATTGCTGCACATATGTCATGATTCCTGGAATACTGACCAGAAACCATAGCACTTCCTGGACTTAAATGAACCAACCATTTTACCAGAATATCTGATTCTTTGATAAGATTCAAAGGCAAGCTCTTGCAGAAGAGATGTAAAATATTACAGAAACAAAGTGCCCTAATATAGAAAGACATTACATTTTAAAAAGTGAAATGTTTATTTCTCAAAATTTGAATATATACAGTGCACAAAAACACCCAATCTATTTTGGGAAAAACTAATAGAAGTAATATTGGTTTTACATTCAAAGTTTGATTTTGAATGTAGGCTTTAAATCACCATACCTGTAAACATCCAAAGAAATATTTTATTTGATAAATATTTTTATAAAATTTTCATGTGCAATGTTTATATTAAAATAATTTTTACAGATGTATGTAATATAATTTCTAGTAATAATACTAAAATAAATAAGTATATATAGAGACATACTAAATAATAGTGATGCAAAGAGCATAGCTTTTGTGTACCTACTACTCAGTAGATCAGTGTTTTTGCTCAATCTAGAGCAATATTTTGAATATCATGTTATATCTTACTGCTGATAAAAATCCCACTGTCACTGAATTAATATTATTATTTAGGATCTGTGATTTTAATTACAGTTTTAAAAATTTTTTATTTTAATTTTTAATTTTTTTTATTTGAGGGCCATACCCAGTGATGCTCAGGGGATATTCTTGGTTCTGTACTCAAGAATCATTCCTGAAGGAGTTCTGGGACCATATGAAAATTAGGGTCGAAACCTGGGTTTGCTGTGTTCAAGGCAAGTTCTCTATCTGCTTTACTATTGCTCTATTCCCCAAGCTGTTTTTTATTTTTATATTTATTTATAAAAAAAACTAATTTTTTTGTACTTAGACCACCACAGTTGTGTTCAGGTATAAAAACATTTTTTTTACTCAGTGATGACTCCAGGCAGTGCTCAGGGTACCATATTTAGTTTCAGGATTTAACATCAATGTTATATTTAAGGCAAGCACATCACCTGTTGTACTAGTTCTCTAACCAATGTTTTCTCTATTCAAGAGTTTATAAAACAAAATATTATATTTGTATTACAATGCATACTATATAATAAAATATATAGTACATATATAATGTAATACTATTATTTAACATTATAATATACCCCATGATATAAATGAATAATATGTGAATTATATATACTAATTAAAAAGCATTATATATATAATTTGATTATATTTCAACAGATAGCTAGTCATTTGATACAATGGTATAAATCAGAACTCAGTTTAATATAAAAATGCATTCTTTTAAAAGAAGTCTTTGTTTTATTAACTTAAAATCCAAAAATGCCAGGAGAATCAAATAAAGAAATAAGATTAACTGAGATAAAAAGTGAAAGGTGCAACTTCAGTAGAACTGATGTCACTATAGAAAGACAAGATTCCAAAATACACAGAAAATTCTGTGTCCGTGAGTAATGTGGCAGTGCATCGTCAAGATAAGGAGATTCAAAGAAAACTCAACTTGTTTATGCTCTCATCTTTGGCTTACTAAAAACATATGAGAATAAACATTTATATATATATAAGTATTTATGTATCTATATATGCACCTGTATGTATATGAATTTATGCATGGTTTGTTATGTAAGTTTTCAGCCTTTGGTATTATGTCAAGATGGCAAGCATTGCCTAATAAGATTTCCAAAAGAATTTGAAGTTCACTCTGGTTTATTGAGATGAATAAATGTTCATATAAAAGGGTATTTAAGATTCCCTCACAAAATAAAGAAGTTGAGTTTTCCACACTTAACTCTGTTGTTCATTAAAGTTGAA
Source organism: Suncus etruscus (assembly GCF_024139225.1). Classification (NCBI taxonomy): domain Eukaryota; kingdom Metazoa; phylum Chordata; class Mammalia; order Eulipotyphla; family Soricidae; genus Suncus; species Suncus etruscus. Next base: position 37,617,673 of record NC_064852.1, read on the forward strand.
AAAGGTCGATAGATTTCTGATAGGAGATTCCAGTATAGTTGTATTGGCAATGTCTATAGTTACATAAGAATTGTAGTGACAAATTACTGTAAAACATCTTGGAACTGCATAAAAATTATTCAGTAAAATGATACAGAATTACTTGTGTGCTCTTTATTTGGTGAAGTAATATAGTTTTTATTGAATCTGAATTTGAAGATGTGAGTCTAGAGAAAAGAAGTATTAGTTCAAGAGAACACGGGCTTCTCTAGAGTGGATATAGAGAAGCAAGGGAACAAGAAAGAGATAATGTGCTCAAGGGAGAAGATGTGCTTGAAAGCAAGCTATTTTATAAATTTACTAGCTAAAGTAATACTTGACAAATTAGACTTTATAAAAACATAAAGTCGTTTTATTTTTTGTTTGATCAAAATGAAATATATAAACATGATATTTTATTTATATATATTTGCTCCTTCTTATCACTTATTATTCAATTTTCCTAATTTGGCTTTTACTGTTCGCAATTAACTTTGTTTTAATGGAATATTTATGAAACCAAAAATGTACAGGTATAGTTTAACAAAAATGCAATCATTTATGTATTTTAGATTTACTTGAATTTTAGCAAATGCTAAAAATCTTTTGATATATCTTCCTACACTGCATTAGCTATGCAAATTTTTAAATATAAACCCTTTATTTTTATTATTAGTAAGGATTGTATTCTATTTAATGCTAACTTAAATTTAATTTTAACATCCTTAATTAACTTAAATATCTTGTAAGAATATTAAATCCAGCTAATTAGGGAAATATTTGATTACAGAATAATTACCGAGTGCATTAACACACATAAAAAGAGAAAATAAAATTAATTGAATAACTAAGTATACTTATGTATTCTATCAATAGAAACTTTATTTGCTGCAGTATCTTAATTCCTCCCAATTTTCAGCCCTTCAATTCAGTGCCAAAGGCCCAGAGCTACTTTTGAACATTTCAGCCAAATGATCATTGAGGTTAATCATTAGAGGATTCAGGATTGCTAGGTTCTTTAATCCAATAATTTTGCTACCTTGGAGATAATGGGTGCTTTCAGGGCCTTACTGTTAATTTTTGGGATTCATGTGGAAGCAGGAAGTGACTCAAGGTCAGGCATGACAGACATGTTTTATCCTGATCCCTGATGTGTTATCTCCCAGGTCTCTACAGATTCTGCTGTTTAAACTCTAATTACAGGGTCCAGCGTGATAATATTAAGGTTAGGGGGCTTTCCTAGTAGGTGGCCAATCAGAGTTCATCCCGTCATTCCATAAGGTCCTAAATACATCACAAGAAGTAATTCCTGAGTGCAGACTAACCTTGGAACATTGAATCTAAACTCCAATTAGATGATTAACATCAACTTTCCTGGATGAGTTGGTAGGTGAGGCACTGATAAACCATATAATTCACAATATGTTCTTTACATATTTAACTTTATTGATCAATAATTTACATAATATTTACATATTATGTATAAATAATCAATTATTGCAAATCTAAATTTATCATAGTAATTTAGGCAGATCCATATAATATTATTAAGTGAGCCTTCCTTTCTCCTTATATTTATCTATAGATTCATTTTACAAGTTATAGAATAAAAATGGAGATCTCTGCAGAAGTACCAAAGGAGAGTCATGGCACAGGATTGTGTCAGGTAATTCTTGACTACTGAATGCAGAGAAAACAGGCACTAATGGGTATAGGATTCTTGGACTAAGTAGATTTTGTTCCCGTGAGTAGGAAAGATACCTGTCACAGTGTAATAGGAAACCTAATAAGAACTATTTAGGCCAGAAGTAGATGACTTTAGAAAGATTATTGATTCAAGATATGATAGACTAGCATAATTTTTAATTACTTTAAACACCATGGTTGCAAGGTTGTTCATTGTGCTGTTATTTTCATGATTGCAAAGTTCTTCATGATTGATTTTCAGACATACAATGTACAACAAACTTTACGGTGCACATTTCTTAACACCAGTGTTCCCAGTTTCCCTTCCACTTTTTCCCGATAACCACTGGGGAAATATCTCTCTCTTTCTCTCCTCTCTCCCCCTTCCTTTTTTCCCTTTAAACAATGTGGTTTACAATATTGCTGCTGAAAGTGTATCATGCGTATCACTATATCTCCTTCATTACCCAGTTCTTGTCCAAAGTGATCATTTCCAACTATCACTATCATAATGGTCTTTTCTGTGCCTTATCTAACTGTACTCTACAGCAATTTGTGGAAATCTTTCTACCATGGACTGATCCTCATGGCCCTCAGATCTATTGTCTCTGGATATTAATACTTTATCATCTTTTTATAATATTCCACAAATAAGTGTGATGATTCTATGTCTATCTCTGCCTCTGACTTATTTTTAGAGCAAGAATATGTCTTAGGGACTAATTTTCCTGATATTATAGTATTCATGAATATATTAGGGATTTTTAATCTAACAAAATATTGATCCATGACATTGTACAAAAATAAAATTTCTTAATCATATAAAAATATACAAAATATTTCTTTCCGATCTCTAAATAGCAACGGTTTATAGTTAAGAAGAGGATAGAGATTTCTAACTTCTGTACTTCAGAAAGCTCATCCTTACTCAAAAACTTAACTTTCAATTTTTTTAGAGGTAAAACAAAGGAATTTTATTTATTCATTAAGGACATTGTCAGGAGTAAGCATTAGCATAAAGATGACAAATACAAAGACAGGTTAAAATATAAAATATAGTTACATGACCAGAGAGAGTGCAGTGAGTAGTCATGTGTCCTATACTGGCTGAACTGGGATTAATCCCTAGTACCCATTATGGTGCCTTAAATTCCACTGGGAGTGAACCTGAGTACAGAACCAAGATCCAGCCCTGAGCATTGTAGATATGATCCAAAGACAAACTAACAATAACAATATAAGTAATATTGTTAACACAATCTTCTCTTTTCGGTTTTTCGACCACACCCATTTGATGCTCAGGGGTTACTACTGGCTAAGAGCTCAGAAATTGCCCCTGGCTTGGGGGGACCATATGGGACGCCAGGGGATTAAACTGCAGTCCTTCCTTGGCTAGCGCTTGCAAGGCAGACACTTTACATCTAGCGCCACCTCACCGGCCCCATTGTTAACACAGTCTTCTAAGAAATATTACATGGTGTTCATTGGCTACCTCTTTAGTTCATCCTTATTGGATGGCTTAAAGTGAATTCTTTAAACTCTGGTATCATTTAAGACATATTTAACATAACAAATCTACAATTTTCCCCCTTGAATATGTTTTGCAAATTTAAACTGTTTTTTGGTTGTTTTGGGGCCACACCCAGTGTTGCTCAGGGGTTACTCCTGGCTATGCTCTCAGAAATGGCTTCTGACTTGGGGGACCATATGGGACGCAGGGGGATCGAATTGCAGTCTATCCTAGTTTAGTGTGCTAGGCAGACACCTTACATCCTGCACCACACTCTGGCCCTGCAAATTTAAACTTTATACCAAAATACCACAGTGTGAATAAATTTGGCTCAAACATTTCAAATGATAAACACTAACACTTCATTACACTGCTCCTGCATTACTCATTCTTTTTTAACTTCATTTTCATTTTTTTTCAATTACGGGAAGACACTTTATAATGATTTTTTAAAATGTTTTAAAATAGTATTTTCTCCTCTGAGAGGGAAAACAAAGAGCTCAATAATAATTACTTCCTAGCAATAATACGTAATACATACAGATTAATGTTAAGTGATATTAACATTCCAAGTGAAGCTAAAAGATATATATATAATGAATTGCAAATTTTATGTATGCTTTAAACCCTCCTGATAATTTAGGGACAATGAATGCTATTTCTCAAAGACATAGACAAATTAGTTCCGAGTTTAGTGCACTTGTTAATTACAATAAAACTTTATCTTTTATTTTTAGATTATAAATATATGTATCTTTTTCCTTTATGCCAGATACTGATGTTTTGAGTCACTTTTTCTCTATATAAACATTTTTGTATTACTTTATTCTCGATATTTCTTTAATCAATTTAATCTTATAATAATTCATGCACATTTATACTTACACACATATATACCTAAATGTGAAAAAAATATTTGTATTTATGCATATTTATAAACATATATCCATAAGTATACACAATTGCATGTGCATATTTACAATATATTGCATGTTTTATTTGACATATTTATTAGTACACTAAAGTTACAGAATCTGTGTGACACGTAGAAAGAACATGAGTATTTTCCACTTATTATGGAAATAAAATTTGTGATTACATAGTTTTCTACAATTTATAAATATTAGTTTTAGATTTGAGCAGGTCTATTAAAGACATAATCTAGAAAAATATTGATTTTGTTTAAATTATGATCATCTTACATTCCATAAACAGAAAAATGCATTACATTACATTAAAACATACCTGCATCTTAAAAAAATGTACTAGTACTGCAATAACTATTGTGTACAATTTATTTCATACTAAAGTCATTTGTTACCCATCTTAGGTATGTAATAATAATTATTTTTATTTTATGTGATCTTTCTAACTCTATCTCCTACATCATATTTCCTAAATAAAAATACTTTATTTAAAATATCAAGAGGATCTTATTTAAGAACAAAATTGACATTAAAAGTTTTTTGTTTGTTTGTTTGTTTTTTTGGTTTTTGGGTCACACCTGGCCATGCTCAGGGTTACTCCTGGCTCTATACTTAGAAATAGCTCCTGGCAGGCTCAGGAGATAATATGGGATGACGGGATTTGAACCATCATCCCTCTGCATGCATACAAGGCAAATGCCCTACTTCCATGCTATCTCTCCGGCCCGACATTAAATTTGTATAGTATTGTATATATAAAATATGTTATTCAGAGAATCTTCAAATAAATGTTTCTTCACATATGTAAAATAATCTTTTGTAATACATTTAATTTTAGAAATTTAAAATACAGCAATAATTATTTTTCATGATCAGATTAAAAAGACAATATGTGTCTGAAAATTATGAGAATAATACACTATACTTTATTTTCAAAAATAATTTACTGCATAGTACATTGGTTAGATGCCATATTTGTCCTGTACGCATATATTAACAATCAGGCAAAAAGGCTTATAAATATTATAGTTCATAGCTCAATACAAAATCATAGTGTCCATCTAAAAGTAAAGATCTTTTTGAATATTGCTTATAAAGTGTTAACAATTTGCCAAATTATAACACATATCTTTTTTTAAAATTATTTTTTTTGGTTTTTGGGTCACACTAGGCAGCACTCAAGGGTTACTCCTGGCTCTACACTCAGAAATCGCTCCTGGCAGGCTCGAAGGACCATTTGGGATGCCGAGATTTGAACTGCTGTCCTTCTGCACGCAAGGCAAATGACTTACCTCTATGCTATCTCTCTGGCCCCAACATATATCTATTTGAAAAACATCAATATTATCTAAAAACCTTTAATTTATATATCTATGCTTATGCATTGTGATTTGAAACTTTAAACATATTGTTATTATAATTGCAGTAACATATTTGTACCAATTAAATGTTTTGTATGTTTCTGCATCCCAAAACTACTTAAGTGTCCAATGTTTCCACCTGTAAATATACCTGGCAATTTTAGTCCGTCATCTCCCTTCACCCTACTCTCCTCAACACACACACACACACACACACACACACACACACACACACACACACACACACACACACTCCTCTCCTGGTCACCTTAAAATTCGGCAAACATGAGTTTAAGGGTTTGTTTTCAATTTTCCATTGCCAATTCCTTTCTTTTGTTTCTTTATATATAAGATTATCATCTCATTACTAAAATATTAATAATCATCATATTGTTAATAATTTTGTATAGTACTTATTAATTTAAAATACCATCATAATATATTACACATAAAATATTATATATGCTTCACAAAATGTATATGTATTTAATGTTATATGATATTATATAGCAGCATAATAAGATGATTAATACAATATAGCATGATAAATGATATAATTATTAATGATGTATAACATATTATTGACTTATTAACATAAAAACTTATTCATATTCTCTTCTTTCTTATAATATACATAGAATATTAATCTTACATATTTGATTCAAAATTTAACAATATATATAGTATTAATTTTTAGGGTATTTCCTAAAATATTTGGAAAAGATAAAGCATCTATCTACAATATGATTAAGAGATGGGAAAATAGACATCAAAACACTGCATGATTGAAAGTAGTGATTAAAAAGTAGTAAATTGTTATAGATTAATATTATTCTGAGTTGAGCTTTAATGAACCACATATTTATCCATATTCATCCATTTTCCTACTTTATGTTCAAGTCTGCCCTGTGTAGTAGGCAAGAAAAGAATTGATTGTAGTACTTTTTAAAGGTGGAGTGAGGAAATAATCAATTTCTCATAGTATTTGTCTTCCCTCTGCTAAATTTTTACTATTATAAAACTGATGATCAGAGATCAGTTAGTGATTGATAAAGCCAAGAGCAGAATGTAATCAAAACTTTGTTGACATTGCACCTTGTGGCTCCACAAATTAAATTTAGACAAGTGGTAACAAATTGTCAGATTCTTTACCTCTTCAACAGGATCTCTTCCATCTTTGCAAGGCTAAATCAGACAGTTAAGCTAACAAGTGTTGTACATGACCTTAGACAAGACTTCCAATACCACAGAATGACCTTTCCTTTATTACTCATGCTATAATAACCTCTTTTTGTTTTTCTTCCAAACACATCACCCTTCCAAATACTCTCAATTATTTGCATGATTTTTGTAGACTTTTTAATATTTTATGATTAAATGAAAATTATTGGATTCAAGTACTGATAAATTTAGTCTTTTTAAATTATTGTTTGGAAAATATTTATCAGGCAAATAATTTATAAAAAAAAAAAAGTGCCCTAAGATCAGTAATCTAACTCTCATTGATCAGAGATGTTACTTTCAAAGCGATACACAGGTTCAAATTAACTAGCAAAACAGAAATGTCTGATCTCAGTCTGTTGAGCCATAGTTCTCAAAGATCCCAACACTATTTCTATTTCTAATTGAGAAAAGTGATATAAAAGATAGCTCTTAATGCCAAATTTCATATTTTTATATTTTATGAATTTAAGGATCACGCCTAGTTATGCTCAGGACTTAGTCCTGGCTCCGGACTCAGAAATCATGCCCAATTTCTCTCAAGGACTAAATGGAGTGTTAGCAATTGAACTTGGGCTACACATATGCAAGTTCATTTCTATCTTTGAGTGCCTTGTAATATACTGTACTTTTCACTCTATAAGACGCACCTGACCATAAGATATACATAATTTTTAGGTGAGGAAAGCAAGAAAAAATATTCTAAAGCAAATGGTGCATGCAAGATGCCATCAGGAGACGGTGGCTAGGAACAACTAGCCTGCGAGGCCAAAATATATTTACAATACACTGGTCCACAGCTTGTTAAACACATTTACCATACCTAACTTATTTTTTTACATCAGAAAATAAAAAGTCTTAAAAATATTTATTTGTTAATATAAAATATAAAGTCCAGGCAGCGACAAAATAGTCTTTAATGAAAGCTTTATATGTGATGGTGAAAGTCAGTTAACCTGATTGCGTGTACTATGTGTCATGTCTATTCAATAAGTGGATGTAGCACTGTGGATGTCAACTCTTCTTCCCTGCACCCAGGTTTCAGCTCCAGGCAGCATTCACTCTTTAAAATGCACAGACGGTTTCTCCCATCTTGGGGGTGGAGAGGGTGCGTCTTATAGTAAGAAATATACCATACATTTTTTTTCTTTTTTGAAAAGGAATAGCACAAGAATAAAGAAAAGTGAAATGGTTTGGATCGGGAATATATTGTTAGAAATTTTAAAAGTATAAAATAGAATAAATTTTGCCATTTTTTTTAAATCCACTACATTTATTCAGTTCTATAAAAGATAAACATTCCTAGTATCTGGGCATTAAATAAATGGCTAAAAAAACAAGGATGTCATATTATCTACCATTTTTAATATAGTTTCATAATTTGAGATTCCAAAATAAGATAGTTCGATTCTATTAAAAATAGTGTTTTTACTAGACCAGTACTAATTTTTACAGAAGTTACATTAAGATGAAAATTTATTCCTGGGGGCCGGAGAGATAGCATGGAGGTAAGGCGTTTGCCTTTCATGCAGGAGGTCATCGGTTCGAATCCCGGCGCCCCATATGGTCCCCTGTGCCTGCCAGGAGCAATTTCTGAGCCTGGAGCCAGGAATAACCCCTGAGCACTGCCAGGTGTGACCCAAAAAAAAAAAAAAAAAAAATTAAAAAAAAAAAAAAAATTAAAAAAAAAAAAAAAAGAAAATTTATTCCTGATTTGTAGTTGATAGTGTTTTGACTTATCCTTATATTAGTGTTTTAAACCTTAAAAAATTTCATCACAGACAAAAAATAAATATTTTATAGAAAATATGGCATAATTAAGTCTTGAATGGCTGTGAGATTCTAAAACTATTTTTATTTCCTCTGAATGATTCAATTTAGTTATATAAAATTGTGCATATTAATCTATTATGATTATTATATCACTTGTACATTATCCCTTTTCATTTATGATCCAATAAAAAAGAGAAATCTGTTAAAGCATTAAAAAAAGAAAATATGGCATAATGAAAAACATGATAATAAAATTTTATAAAAGTGACCACATGTTGGAGCCGGTGAGGGGACGCTAGAGGTAAGGTGTCTGCCTTGCAAGCTCTAGCCAAGGAAGGACCACAGTTCGATTCCCCAGTGTCCCATATGTCCCATATGGTCCCCCCAAGCCAGGGGCAATTTCTGAGCGCTTAGCCAGGAGTGACCCCTGAGCATCAAACGGGTGTGGCCAAAAAACCAAAAAAAGAAAATGACCACATGTCAATATTTATAACAGTACCACTTTATTATTTAAATGTACAAATACATAGAAGCATTTATTTTTTCTACCATCAGAAATTTTTAGCAATGGGCACAAAACTGTGCTGCAATGATTAAAAATAATTGCTCTAAATATTTAATTAAATTTTAATTAATATTTTAAAAATAAATTAAGACTCAAGCTTTAGAAAGGTATTTTCTCAAAATCATATGCATCAAATCAACATCAAAATATATTGTTATATGTGATAAATTCAGAAATGTAAAAAACAGTACACAAGTAACATAATCTCTACATGAAAAGGGAAATATTTTAAAGTACCCCTTACCACTTGTCTCATTCTATATGTCATATTATCTAGAAGTTTTACTTCACATCTAATTTAATATTTCTTCCTAGAGTTAAAATCTGTTACTCATTTGAATGAGTAACAGCTGGTCACTTCATAACCAGATCCTTCATGACCCTTCATATGCTTGAAGATCATGATTAAGTCACTTCCAGTTTTCTATAATTTGACAGTACTTCTATAAAAGTACCATCAGGCACAAAAATCATTAGAAGCACCACAAGGCACAATCATTAAATTCACCATCTGGCATAACTGGAAATGTCAGCAAACAGAGAGTACGTATTGATGGGCATAACACTGTTTATGCCTTTTAACTGGTCAGCAATGTTAATTATAATTACATCTTCATTGTAGGATTTTTATTGCCTATATGGACAAATGATCATACAGTCAATTAACTAACTATAGACTAAATGGAAATTGGTTCTAAGGCTAATGTTTCTGAAAGCTATTAGTACTTATTTTTAACTAATATCTCAAAATCATTGAGAGTTCCACAAACAAATTGTCTCTCCTCCAAAAGATTAGTGATTTTCTAACATAGACTATGGAAGTATCTCTTTATATCTATGAACCATTTTAGATAATAACTTTTTCTTTTGTTTTTGACATTTCTGTATTATTTTAACCATAGTAATATATATATTTTAATAGTACATTGAGAACCATTCAATTTATATTATCTAAGAGAAAATTATTTTTCTTTTAAAATTATAAGTAATTTAAGTTTTTATTATAAATACATATCAAACATAACATAACAAAAATATACATTTTTGATAATTGATTATATTTTTTCATTTTCAGTTTAGAGCTCCGTATGACATGTGTTTAAAAACTGTGTTTTTAAAATCACATAGTGAGTGTTTTTTAGTTTTGTGGTACTCAAGAATTAATCTTGGGGGTCAGAGCATTGCACTCCCGGGCGTGGCCAACCCCCCCAAAAAACAAACAAACAAATAAAAAATAGATGCTTTCAAGTGTAGTGCATATAAAGTTAAAATAATAATGAAATAATGTGAATATATATATATATATATATATATATATATATATATATATATATATGTTTTGTCCTCTATTACCACTACATTTTTGTTTGCTTTAAGTGGTTGATATTTATTGTTGTTGTTCTTTTTAACTCTACTATTACCTCAGAGACTGAACTCTGGTCTAAAAACCATTTAACTAGATTTTGATTGAGTCAAACCAATGAAAATCTTGAATGGTATCCTAGGTAATTGAAATAGACTCAGACTTTTGGTTCTCTCTGTTTTTCCTTCTTTTTCTGCACCATGTTTTCAGGTATAAATGTAGGGCATTTGCCTTGCACAAGGCTGATCCAGGTAGTCCCATATGGTCTGCAGAGCCTGCCAGGAGCAATTTCTGAGCATGTAACCAGTAGTAACTCATGCATCACTGGGTGTGGCCCCAAACAAAAGAATTATTCCTGGTTCTGCTCAGGTGTTCAGGGTTTAATACAGTGTTCTGTAGATCATATGTAGCTCTGGGATTGAGGGAGTGCCCTATTCCTGCATTATACCACTGGACTCAATACTATTTTCATATTAATTATTATTCTTAACATTTTTGCATTATATTTTGGGTCACATGGTACACAAATTAAGTCTGTCAAGTTTTATTTTTTAATATGCATTCTTCTTATTCTTTTTTTTCCTAACATTAGCTTTGGTTTTATCCTTCCCTATATTTTTCCTTCTTATATGATCCTCATTTGCTTTTCTATATATTCACATTATTTCATTATTATTTTAATTTTATATGCACTACACTTGAAAGCATCTATTTCTTTTTATTTGTTTGTTTGTTTTTTGGGGGGTTGGCCACACCTGGCAGTGCTTAGGGGTTACTCTTGGCTCTCTGCTCAGAACTTGCCCCTGGCAGGCATGGGGGACCATATGGGATGCCGGGATTGAACCAACCACCTTAGGTCCTGGATCGGCTGCTTGCAAGGCAAACACCCCTGTGTTATCTCTCCGGCCCCAAGCATCTATTTCTTAAGTACAAAAAGTGAACATTAAATTTGAATGGTTGATAAACAGTTTTTAGTGCAAACCAATATTACCATTTTGTAAATCTTTTTATAGGAATCAAATAACAATAGTTACTTCGCAAAACACTTAAAAGTCAGAGAGAAATAAATTACAATGAAAACATATTTCAGAGAATATTGTATATGAAGTTATTTGTATGCCTTATGCAAATTTGTAAATATTTAAAATAATAAAAATTACAGAGAATGTGCATGTTCCATCAAGGAAAAGAGATATCTAGACTATAAATATAAACACAGATATTTTGCTTGTATGTAAATAAGACACACCTACACAAATTTGTGATTAATGTTCTTTAACTATATTTTTGAACAACACTATCTTTTTGGTGGCACCGAGTAAATTTTTTTCATCAACTAGGCTTTAGCTATACTTCAATTTATTGCCTAGAAAATGTTTCAAATAAAACCCCAGTGTGTTTTTGTGATTTACTTTAAATGAGACCAGAAAAATGTAAAAGAAGAAGACCTGGACTGTTGTTTTTTTTTTTGCTTCTTCATGTTTTGCCCTCTATTACCACTACATTTTTGTTTGCTTTAAGTGGTTGATATTTATTGTTGTTGTTCTTTTTAACTCTACTATTGACCTCAGAGACTGAACTCTGGTCTAAAAACCATTTAACTAGATTTTGATTGAGTCCAACCAATAAAAATCTTGAATGGTATGCTAGGTAATTGAAAAAGACTCAGACTTTTGGTTCTCTCTGTTTTTCCTTCTTTTTCTGGACCATGTTTTCAGGTACAAATATTATACCCTGTACCCCAGCCTACTTTAACAATATGACTCAATGTTTCCCTGGTCCCCAACATTTTTATGGTGCATGTGGCTTCCTATTTATAATAGCAAAAATCATTCTATTGTCAATTAATCATTTTTCTTATATTTGAGATAAGTCTACTTAATTTTGGACCATGTAGAATCTTTGTCCTAAATACGAAGTACAGGTTTTGTATTTAGATCTTGATTTATGTTGGAGCCTATCTTAAAGTGAATCAGATAACTGTTTGCTTGTACTATAATAGAAGATAGATTTGACCAAAACACCAGTCTTAGATATGTTTGATTATGTTAATATTAATTTTTAAAATAAAATTAAATAATATATTAATGTATTGATGTATTACATTGGTGTGTATTGATGAAAAATTTTGATAGAAACTCAAAAATCTAAGAATGCTAATGTCAAACATTTCTTCTAATGTGAACATGACTTCAGAAATGTCTAACTATATTTATTTGTAAAAAGTTGATTGTTAGCCTTATTCAAAACTTTATTACAATACTGAAAATTTGAGTTGAAGCATAATGTTCTCTCTTTTGGGTTTCAGTATTAAGTGTTCAGTGTATTTTCTTGGCAGATATCAATTTTGAACATGCAAAACTGCAAACCTGGATTTGGGCCTGAGACTCCTACATGGAAAGCATCTAGGTCTTTGCATTATCGCCCAACCCTTGAGGCATAATTTTTTTTTATTTATTTTGAAAGCATAAATTACCTTAAAGACCATATTATTACATAGTTGGTCATACTATATTTGTTTCTAGGAAAGTAGGAGCAAAGTTATGTAAAAAAGAAAAGGAAGAAATAAGAAAGAAGAAAAAAGTAAGGAAAGGAAGAAATAAAAGAAAGAAGGAAGGAAGAAAAAAAGAAAGAAGATAAGAATAAATGAATGAATAAAAGAAAACAAAGAAAGAAAAAAGAAAAGAGAAAGAAAGAAAGAAAGAAAGAAAGAAAGAAAGAAAGAAAGAAAGAAAGAAAGAAAGAAAGAAAGAAAGAAAGAAAGAAAGAAAAGAAAACTAAGGTATATAGGAACTAAATTTGTGAAAATTATTACATCTCACAATGAGTTCATTAAGTCTTTGCCAGAAGGTATACTGAGCTCTTGTTTCTAGTTGATGATTCCCATATTTTTATTTCTGAATATTAGGTGGCTTTAAATCGTCTTGGCATCTGTCTGGGCAGAACCTATTCTGGGACCAATGAGAAAGGACCTAGCTTAGGCCTCGATCTAGGATTCGAACATAAACCAAGATCTCAAATGCCAGAGGTCTGACTTTGACAACTGCAACTGAGTAGAACTTCTGGAACCAAACTAAGAGATTCTATTCGAGGCTTTGTCCAAGGATCTGAGCAAAAACCAAGACCACTAATTGCAGAAGACTAATTACAATAATGATGGAACAGAGCTTCTAGAACCGTAAAGAAAATATCTCTCCGAGCCTTCTTCCAATGACCTACGCAAATACCAAGATTTCTAGCTTCAGAGGCCTGATGTTATCCACAACTGAACACAAAGTTTCCTGGCACCATAAAAAGACTTTGAGGGCCCAGAGAGATAGCACAGCGGTGTTTGCCTTGCAAGCAGCCGATCCAGGACCAAAGGTGATTGGTTCTAATCCCAGTGTCCCATATGGTCCCCGTGCCTGCCAGGAGGTATTTCTGAGCAGACAGCCAGGAGTTACCCCTGAGCAACGCCGGGTGTGGCCCCAAAACCAAAAACCAAAAAAAAAAAAAAAAAAAAAAAAAAGACTTCGAGATGTGAAAATGAACATATATGGAGCCTGTAGTAGTTCCCATGGCAGTATGCTTCAAGGGCATAGAAACCCTTTTTCAGCTTAGGCCAAGAGAATTTCGTTATTTCTTTTCCAATTTCCCCAATTCTTACTGTGCCAATACAGAAGAAGAAGAAGAAGAAGAAGAAGAAGAAGAAGAAGAAGAAGAAGAAGAAGAAGAAGAAGAAGAAGAAGAAGAAGAAGAAGAAGAAGAAGAAGAAGAAGAAGAAGAAGAAGAAGAAGAAGAAGAAGAAGAAGAAAGTAGAAGAAGAAGAAGAAGAAAGAAGAAGAAGAAGAAGAAGAAGAAGAAGAAGAAGAAGAAGAAGAAGAAGAAGAAGAAGAAGAAGAAGAAGAAAAGAAACAAATCGTTTTAAGTAGGGTTTTTTTTTTGTTCTTTCTTTGCTATTTCTTTTTGTATTTTTGTTGTTACAGCTTCGTTTGTTTTTTTCTTCTCTTGTGTTGTTTTGTTACCCTTTTCCTCTTTAATCCCTTTCTTCTTCTAAATTGATATTGTAACAACTTGAAAAGTCCTTCTAGTTTTATTTTCTTCTCCTTTTCATTTCTTATACTTCCAACAGAACCACATTGCTAAAAACATCTTGCTCAGCCTCATAATTTGAGGGGGAATAATGGATGTTACCAGGACTAGATAGTCATATGAACATTTACTGGAAATAAAAAATGATCAGACTTGAACACCAAACCCAAAGTCAACGACAACAGAATCAATACCCAATCTACAACAAGGTGTTCAAGTGGGGACCAGTTACACTAGCATCCTGGGTGATAAAGGAGAGAGAAGTGGGATGCATGCTGGGAAAAGAGATGGAGGGAGGACAACACTGTGGGTAGGAATTCCCCTTACTCATGATCACTATATACCTTAAATATTACTGTGAAAGATTTGTAACTCATTTTGGACACAATAAAAAAAAGAATAGTTTGTGCTGAGTATAGACCTGCTGAGTATAGACATGACCATTGTCTTCAAAGGAATAAAGCACATTTTGTTGTTGTTTTTTGGTTTTGGGGCTACACCCGGTGGCACTCGTGGTTACTCCTGGCTCTGTGCTCAGAAATTGTTCCTGGCAGGCACTCAGGACCATATGGGGTGCAGGGATTGAACCCAGGCTTGTCCTGTGTCGGCAGCATGCAAGGCAAACACCCTAATGTTGTGCTATCACTCTGGCTTCAAGGTACATTTTTAAAAAAATATTTCTTATTAGAAGAAGCATTTGCCTTGCTATTCCAATTAAGATCAATAGCTGTTATGGAGGCTTTCTTTTTAAATAGTTACATTTCCAAAAATACTCATTCACAAATATTTTCTGTTGTAGTTATAATAAACTAGATGATTTTGTAGATTCCCAGAAAACTGAAAATATAAAAGGTACTACTTTGTTTTGTTATATATTCTTCTTTTGCTATATGAGTATTCCAACTGACAGAGTAAATATATGGGTTCTCTAAGAAGTATATGCAATGAAAAATTTTAAAAAGAGATCTGTTTGGCGGCCAAAGCAAAAGTACAGCTTTAGGGATTTTGTCTCACACACCACTGCCCAGGACGGACAAGGTTTTGATCTCTGGCGTCCCCTGTGGTCCGCTGAGACTGCCAAGAGAGATTTTTGTTCACATAGCCAGGAGTAACCCCTGAACATCACCAGGTGTGGCCTAAGAACTAAAAAAATAAAGATCTGTTTGTTCATTGAACTTTTCTATTTTATCCTTAGATAGCTATATGAGAGTATTTTCCTGAAAGGCATATTCCAGAAATAAAATTGATATCTATTTAGCTTAAATAGTATCTGAAGTACTCAATAAATTATGCACCCATGCTAATATAGAAATACTTTTGATAATCTAAGGAGGCCTTCCGTCAAATCTTAACAATGTTAACTCTCATTATTGACATAAAATATAAATGCGTTCAATGAGACAGATATTATAATATAAATGTCAATATTTCATTTTGATTTGCTCACTTATTTGTTGAGGGATTAGTTGTTTTGGCAGGAAGGAAAATTTTAGCAGGCTTCTATTTTTGTCTTCTCAGAATAAAAAATCCTTTTCCCTATATTTTGCTTCTTTGCTCATTTATTTTCTCCTACTCAAAATTGAATCCTTCACTTTGGTCATTAATCTACGTTGTCTTTCTATGCGTGAAAGCATTTTATGGACTGGAGAAACTACTCAGCAATTTGTAAGTTCATTTCAAGTTTCCCTTCTTTGTGGAAGTTTAACAACTAGAAGCATCTAAAGTACAACAAAGCTTTTACAACTAATATTTTAATGTAAAAGAAACAAAAACCTTTGTCTTAAAAATTTTTTGTTGTTAGTCTTGTGATTGGCAAGGTCCTAATATTTCACTAATGAAAGTTCCTAACTTCTTGTTCCTTAGCTCAAGTATTGTTAAGTAAAGAAAGTATTCTTTCTTTAATAAATTATATTACTTCTAGTCCATAATTTATAGAAACAAAAAATTTCAATTTAATTGATTGTTTATATTATTATTTTGCTATGTCATCTAATCTGTATATTGAAAAGAGGCAACAGATATTTTGTGCCATCATTAATTTTATAGATAATTTTAATAATTAATTTTATAGATACTTTTATACCTAAATTACATGCAATTCATACTGTCAAGGAATTAACACTGCATATCAGAAAAAAATAGGAAAGTTATACTGCAGTAACTTATTCACCTTACATCAATGGTTTACATAAAATCACTAGATCTTTTTATTGAAATTATTTTGAATCTTACAGAATCAATAATTGATGTGAATATCTATTATTGTGATTTTTATATGGGATTCTAATAAATCATGCAATGGTTTCACAAAACTTTCCATTAAAGTAACATATTTACCATATTACTTTAGTATACTTAAACATGTATTATTAACACACGAGGACATCATATTTATAAATACGCATATTACAGGGTAATGTTCATTGCTATTGCATTTTTACCAACATATTGGTTTTTTTTTGTTTGTTTGTTTGTTTTTGTTTTGTTTTTGTTTTTGGGCCACACCCGGTAACGCTCAGGGGTTACTCCTGGCTATGCGCTCAGAAGTTGCTCCTGGCTTGGGGGACCATATGGGACGCCGGGGGATCGAACTGTGGTCCGTCCAAGGCTAGCGCAGGCAAGGCAGGCACCTTACCTCTTGCGCCACCGCCCGCCCCTCATTTTTACCAACATATTGTACTACAAACATCTTATTATACAGAAACTATTCTCTGTAACATACTCTTCTTTTTTATTGGGGGGACACACCTGGTGACACTTAGGGATTACTCCTGGATATGTGCTCAGAATTGCTCTTAGTTTGGGGGACCATATGGGACGCTGGTGATTGAACAGTGGTCCAGGGTCGGAGAGATAGCACAGCGTTAAGGCTGAGCCTGCCGAGGGCGATTTCTGAGCATACAGCCAGGACTCACCCCTAAATGCTGTCGGGTGAGACCTAAAAACCAAACCAAACCAAAACAAACAAACAAACAAACAAACAAAAAACAGTGGTCTGTCCTAGGTCAGCCGTGTGGAAGGCAAAGGTCTTCACACTGAGCCAACGCTCCAGCCCCACATACTCTTCTATTCATATTTACAACTCACCTATAAATAATGATAGGAAATAATCGCTTTCATTAGAATTTTTATAGCAGCAGTTTTCTAATATGTCTTTTAACTTTTTGAGCTTTATCATTCAAAAAATACAATTTATCATAATATCATATATGCTGGGCTTCTCCAGTAAAGAATAAAATCAAGTGAAGATCATTATATTGCCTTTGTGATTATATATGGATTTCTCCCCAATGTGTAGACTTAGTACATTGTTTAAAATAAAGTAATTTCCTTTTTTTTTTTTTTACCACTGTCATGAGAACATGATCTAGTTAATGTTCACGTTCTAACAAGAAAAAAATAAAGCAAACGTGGAGAAAATCTAGTTTTGATTGGTTTTATTGAGTCTTTGACTTGGTTATTTTGTGTGGCATTGTCATTTGAATAACACATAAAGTATGTAAGAAAATTAAATCAATGTGTTATTTATTTATTTAATGAACTATCTATCATTATCATTTCTCTGATTATAATTTTCTTTTGAAGACAAAGAATAGATTCCTGAGGGACTTAAGAGTTGCTTAACAATATATGGTCATAGATCAAATTCCCAGTAGTCCATATGTCCAAGTACAATTCTGGCCACTTTTCTGTGATCCCCAGTACAATAATAAATTCCTGGTCACACAATAACTAGCAGTTATTTTATATATTTATATAGTTATTTAATAACTATCTGTTATCAAAAGACCATAATGGAGGGGTGCAGTATAACCTCAGTTAACACTGAAATGAAGAAGTAAATGAGGTCAGGTAGTGAGTGTGACCTTGGTGAACACCTGTATAAATAGTACAGAGTCACTCTGCATTCATAAACTTGTGTGACTAGTAAGAGTGAGGGTTGCAAGAATTTCCCAGAAGTAAAAGCAAACCTCAATGATCTAGTCTAGTGTGTAAGAGTATATGCACTACACAGTCTGGCTAGTATGAAATGCCTGGAATCAACAACAACAAACACAACAACATAACAAATAGGAGAATCAGGCTGGAAATAAAAATAAATTAAATATGTAATTAAGAAAATATGAAATTGAAAAAAAGAATAAGAGGAAATTTGGCTTATTCATACATGCAAACAGTAAAAAGGATCAAATTGGATTATTATCAACATAGTTTATAATCTTTTTCACATAATTTCTTTTATTATTATTACTTTTTGAGGGGATCACATCTAGTGTGACTAAGGGATTTCCTTGCTCCATACTCAAGGATGACTTGGGCATATGTGAGGTTTCTGAGATTGCACCTTTTTTGGTCTTGTACAAAGCAAGATTTACCCACTCTACCATCTCTCTGTCCTCCCATTCCTTATAAAACAATATGTTTAACAAGAAATATATGCTACTGTATCAAATGTAGATATATATATTAAGAGTGAAAACTCTGAGCTTGAAGTTTCCTTGATTTCATAGTATATAACAGCTATTATACAATATCACAGCGATTCTTCTTGCAACATACAAATACTACATCATATGTAGGTTTTAAATTGTTTTATATTTTTCTTTATATGCTGAAAAATTCTGATACTTTGATAACTAATAGTATGCAAAAAGATCATTCAGGAATAAATTATTCTAAACGTTAAGTAATAATACCTTACTCGACAAATGTTTTGAGTGACTAATGTAGGCATTATCAAAAACTAAGAAGAGTACAAGACTATGTGTTATTATAATAACTGCCCAATAAATTGTAAAAATAGAAAGATATAAACAGATAAAAGGAAAGAGATAGATATTTTAGGGGCTGGGGAGATAGCACAGCAATTAGGGTATTTGTCTTGCACATAGGCGATCCTGGTTCCATTCCTGACACCTTATATTGTCCCCTGAGTCAGCTAGGAGAAGATTTCTAAACACAGAGCCAGAAATAACCCCTGAGCACCACTGAGTGTGGCCCAAAAATCAATCAATCAATAAATTAAAGAGATGTTTTAAAGCTGCATTAGTCGAGTTATACATGCTTTAGGCTAAAAATACTGCAAAAATTCATAATTAATTTTCTAGCCTATATGTACTGCATTGCTATAAATATATGCATACACACACATATATATTGCAGAATTGCTTTGTTTGAGGGCCGCACATAGTAGTACTCAGGATTTAGTCCTGACACTGTATTCAGGGATCACTCATGGTGGTACTCAGTGGACTAAATAGAGTGTCAGAGATTAAAAACTATGTCAGCCTCATACAAGCATGTATCCTCTCTACTGTATTATCTCTCCAGCTGGCACATCAATATTTTTAATGAATAACTTGAGGAATTTAATTGTAATTTTTTAAGAAATATAATACACTCAAGGAATAAAGATAGCTGCTATTTCAATGTTTACAATTTCCTAGCTGATTTTTATTATAAGACTTTCTTCTTTATTTCCTAAATAAAAGGTATAAATAAATAAAATTATGGTACATAGTTAAGCTAAAAAAAGAAATTAAAAGATATTTTATTATGCTAGCTAAGACACTTCCTAGGCACAAAAGCTCCTGCTGTGTTCTTTCCTTCGTTCACTTGCTTAGCTTAACTAATTATAAGCAAGAAGGAATGAGAAAATTCTATTTAAAATAACATAACTGTACATGTTATCTTAATATTAAATCAACAAGTATTACCACCATTTTGGAACCAAAAATTACTTTGGAATTTGTGGCCGGAAAGTTAGCACAAGCATTCCAGATGGTCTTCTGAGCCTACTAGGATTGATTTCTGAATGTAGAAAGCATTCTGAGAGCTACTAGGTGTGGCCTAACCAAGAAAAAATTACTCAGGAATCTTTAACATCCAGCAATTAATGTTTAACAACACTGAATGCTAAAATATACTTAAAAACTGCTGTCATAACACTTTTACATCCCTTTTACATCCTATTTTATTTATCTAATGGTTTAATTTTAATTTTAAAACTTTTTCTAAAGCATTGCAAAGTAGAAATTAACATGCCCACTATCTTAAATTGTTGACATTTTTAAAACAAAGCTTAAATTTCTCACAACTCAAGAGAAATACATAGCTTCAAGCTATTCTTTGTTTGTTTTTGGTACTCAAAACTATATCAGTAGAAGTCCTTTAGTATACTTTTAGAAAGAATATTTACTATATATACTTTTTATCACATATATTTGAAAGCATAGTTGATCAGCTGCTGTATTTTAATTATATTTTTGTTATTCTTAAAACTGCATTTCTTTAATAATAGGTATACCTACTTAGATCATTTACACAGACTATCAATGTAAAAAATCAACTTATAACTGATATCCTTTCTACCATATAGCTCAGAATATTTATATCTTAAACAGTTCTTCTTTACTTTATGTCAGAATATCCTCATTTTATGATCATACAAGCTAAATAACCTCCTAGTTCTAAATGCTT
Source organism: Suncus etruscus (assembly GCF_024139225.1). Classification (NCBI taxonomy): domain Eukaryota; kingdom Metazoa; phylum Chordata; class Mammalia; order Eulipotyphla; family Soricidae; genus Suncus; species Suncus etruscus. The sequence goes on from NC_064852.1 coordinate 37,638,647, forward strand.
ATGAACTCTTGTTCTTGACAATTTAAAAGTATCTTAAAAACACAATGAAATAGTTTATCTCACTGCTTTATCTTTATTTCAGGATTACATAACATTTTGTGTTCAGTTGCCCTCAAAAGAGGTTTCTATCTCTTTTCTCAAAGATCAAGCGAGTTGTCTGTGCATTTCTTTGCCTAGAGCAGTGCAAATAAACTAGAAACACACACACTCACACACACACACAATACCAAAACCAAAAAAAAACCTAAAACCTGCAGTCATAACAATACTCTATATGCTCTCTATAGAGTAGTTCTAGATAAATATAAAATATAAATATGAATTTTATTATCTACTTCTATTCCACATAGATAATTTCTGTAATTAAACCACTTAACAGAATAGAATTACTTATTATTTTTTTCTTAATTAAAGACTATTTTTATTCAGTTTCTGAGAATCAGCCCCTGCTCAATCCTCACCTTTTACAGAAAATGTCATTATAAATAAAAAAATTATAAAGCTGTAATTTTATTAATGCTTCATAATTACATATTGTTGTAGGTGTATTACATAGATGAAACTCAAAATAATTTCTATTTAAGTAAATAGTGTCTAGGGTTCACAGGTGCCACTCCTGGTGATAACTGAGCCAAATGGGCCTAATGGTTCAAGATAAAGTTTAGCCACTTGATGTTTGTCAGTTTGGTCCACTGCTATTGGATTCAAGCAACAATTCTTATAGAGCTGGGGTAAGGGAGATGGTTATCAGCATTAAAATTGTTTAGGTCCTATTTATATAAAGTATACTCCCTCCTATTTCTTTCTACTAAGATGCTTAACATAACTTTCTAAGTTGGAAGTATTGAAATATTAAAATTATCAAAATTTTTCTGAATATTATTCTTACATAACAATATAAACCTTAAATTATATTTTGTAGCACATGTTAACTAATAAATGGTTACATATATTTTATAATATTCATTAAATATTATAAACTTAATGAACACTGCATTTTAAAAGCAACTTGTAAAATTATTAGAAGTTGAATTTAGGACCCGGAGAGATAGCACAGCGGCGTTTGCCTTGCAAGCAGCCGATCCAGGACCAAAGGTGGTTGGTTTGAATCCCGGTGTCCCATATAGCTCCTGCCAGGAGCTATTTCTGAGCAGACAGCCAGGAGTAACCCCTGAGTACCGCCAGGTGTGGCCCAAATACCCCCCCAAAAAAACCAAAAACCAAAAAACAAAAAAACAAACAAACAAAAAAGAAGTTGAATTTAGAGGGCCAGAGAGATAGCATAGCGGTAGGTTGTTTGCCTTGCATGCAGTCAATTCAGGATGGACCCAACCCATTTAGGCCCAAGCGCCTGCCAGGAGCAATTTCTGAGCACCTACCCAGGAGTAGCTCCTGAACGCCACTTGTGTGACCCAAAAACCAAAAAAAAAATAAAAAAAAAATTTAGAGACATTTGATAAGATAGTTGTCTTTGAATCATCCACTTTTTTCCCCATAATTCCTACAGAATCATGTTAGCTTCAAATGTGTATCACAACTATCTAGAGACACCTAAATTGAGAAAAAATTACCACATGGCAGACAACACAAAGAAATATAATAATTGAGTTATATATTCTGACCAAATTATATACTCTGACTATAGATCACCTACACTGAGAGATTAATCAAAGATTTAGTTCTACTTATCACTGCTCTTTTCCTCTAGCCACCATAAAATTCAAGAGAAATACAATAATAAAATCATAATAACACCTATATGAAAATGAAAAAAAACCCTCTAATTTATATTCAAAATCATTATTTAGCAAAACAGACATTTTATTTACGCATTTATTTGATTTTTGAAACATACCCAGCAGTATTCGGTGCTTACTACTCCTGACTATGCTCATGGTTTGGTCCTAATAATACTAATGACCACCTGGGTATAAAATTAGAGTTTAGTGTCTTCTGCCTACAAAGCAAGTGTTTCAACCCCTATAGTGTCTCTCTCTCTTTTTTATCCTTTTGCTTCTGAATAAACCCTGTCTGTTGTCAAAATAATAAATGAGGTTTTTTTATTGGTTATCTGTAACATTCTTTGTTTTTTTTTAAACTCCAGCAAGCAGCCGTTTAAAAATTAAGATATAAGTCCTTAAAGAGAATGTGCACATGACATTATTTTCAAGAGATAAAATACAAATTAAGAAAAATAACTGTAGGCAAGTGTGAGTTTATAAAATTATAGAATGTAAAATACGTAGAAAATTGTTATCTTTTATTAGATTTAATTGTTCTTTTTGTGACAAGGTGCAAAATTGTAGGTGATGATGCTTAAAATATAAAACAGGGAATGAAAGACAGTACTGCATGAATTCAATCAGATGCAGCGTGCATGCAAATAACCAAAAGAAAAAAAAACTGCAAAAACACAACTGCATACTGCTAAACTTCCTTAAAATATGTTTTTTTCCAGAACTAACTTTCCAAGTTAGTCAGTTTGACAGTGGGATGACAGCAAAATTTTGGATGTGTGTATGTGAGGTTTTCACACACATAAAAACCCAAAGCTATATTCCATAATATTGTGGGATTACTAATGGTAAATAAAATTACTATTTGCATTTAAATATCAAAAATAATTTATAATTTTATCATAGAATTTTTGAAATGAGTATTTATGGTGACTTTTAATTATCTATATCTGAAACATATGATTGCATAAAGTACTTCAACACAAATAAATTAATAAAATAGCTTCTTGATATTTTGTGGTCAAAATATATAGGAAATTAAACTAGACACATTTAATAACTAATGCAAAGATATAAATATAATTTTGTGTCATAAATGACACAGAACACATGACTAGTGCATATTTTTTATGCCCAGTGGAATCCCAAATTCTCCCAACTTTCATAGTTAACTAACAAATAGTATTTATAATATTTGAGTTTCATTGGATAGAGAATTATATTGCAGTCGTGAAAATGTTTTATGTAACCTATAATTCTAATTTTTATTAATAAATTGCATATATAATATGTACAATGTGATAATTTATATTTATAACTTTATAAAATGAATGTAAAAGTATATTTTAAATTCATGAAATCAAGTACATGTAGTAGAACTATTTGTGACTTATTAATAAACAATATGCTAATATGCTAATCTATTTTACATATTTTTGAATATTATAAATGAGAAAACAATGCTGAAAGTAAAATGTTTTGATAAAAATTGTCTTTGAAATCTAAAAAACTAAAGTAACTGGAAGGCAACAAGTACTAATAAAGTAATATGATAAAAAGCTGCACTGTCAGAAGTAGAATCTTGCTCCTCTTTAAAATTCATTTTTTTTGGGGGGTGCCACACCCGTTTGAAGCTCAGGGGTTACTCCTGGTTAAGCACTCAGAAATAGCCTCTGCCTTGGGGGGACCATACAGGATGCCGGGGGATCGAACCGCGGTCCTTCCTTGGCTAGCGCTTGCAAGGCAGTGCCACCTCGCCAGGCCCTTTAAAATTCATTTTAATAATACTCTTATACAACATAATTATTAATTATTAACTGAAACATTAAGGAGCAGACTTTTATTCTTTCAAACACATAGCAATAATTCTTGAGAGAATCCTTGTCAACAATGAGCTGACAAATCTTGATTATACAAACAATTTCTATTAATTACAAAATAAAGCATTAAAATATAATATTACTCAAAGGAGTAGTTATTTATTGTTGATAATTACTTTATTGAATCACTATGAATAAAAAATTCTTCATGTTCAAGTTTCAATTTACACCATCCCTCATCACCAGAGCACATTTCCTGATTTCTGCCAATAGTGTTCATTTTCTTTCCCTCCACCCCACCCAAACCCTTCCACTGGGTAGACTTTTAATTTCTCTCTTCTCTCTCTCTGTCTCTCTCTCTGTCTCTCTCTCTCCTCTCTCTCTCACTCTCTCTTTACCTCATTATGTCACTATTTTATTTTCCTTTTAGATATTGTGGTTTTCATTATTGTTAATGAATTATTATTAATGAAGAGGTACTATACATACCACTTTAGCAGGTACCATGCATTACACTTTATCACTTTCAGGCACATTCCGTGTAGCCTCAAATAAAGTATAATATAAACTAGGCGATGCTAGCTTAAACAACTATTGTATATATTAAAAATTAAATGATACTTTTTATATTAACAATTAAATTTAGAGTTTTCTTTTGTTTTGTTTTTGTATTCAGGCCAACCTCTGGGACGCTCAGGAGTTACTCCAGGCTCTGCACTAAGAAATTGCTCACTTCTGGCATACGGTTCAGGGGACCGTATGGATTGAAGGCTGGGAATCGAACAGTGGTCTGTCCCGTGTCGGCCATGGGCAAGGCAAACACTTAATTGCACTTTGCTATTGCTCTATCCCTCTTGAATTTTTCCTATTTCTACTCTCGAGGCTTGTTGGCTGTCCATTCAGTTTCTTTCATGCTTTATTTGGGTTTGAATATCCTCCACATTTCCTCTCCAAAGTTTTTATTAGAAAGGCATTTAGGTGAATGAATGATACTACTTTGGTCTCCAGAACTACCATCATCCTCAAACAAAATGGGGTTATCGGTTGTTTCCCCGTTGTGACCTCTACAGTGTGCCGCTCTCCTTTATGTATTTTGGTGGCTCATTTACTAGATGGAAAGTATGGCTGCACACCTACAGTGTACTGGTCTTGCTTTTTCCTCGTCATAATCCAAGCTCCCTGTTTATTTTGTGGCAAGCCCTGTGATTGCACACTGGTCTTCACCTCTTCACTATTGCGAATGTTGATCCCCGTCTACTCCAGGCAAATGTCTTTCTCAGTGCAGTGATCCTACCTCTTCCACATCACTGCTCATGCATGCTCCCTTTTTACCTCATAGCCAGTGCCTCTCACAGTTAGATAAATAGCTCACTACTTGAACACAAACTTCGCATGCAATCGAAAAAAGCATTCTTTCAACTAAGCAGTTGAATGAAAGTACCACATGCACAGTACAATAAATAGATTCTGACGTCATTTGATTAGTTGTAAAGAGTAAATCTAGAAAGTTATAACTTATCTTCGATTTATTTATTTTCTTAAATAAAATTTATTGGGAACACACTATTGGTAAACAAAAGCTAAGTTAGAATTAGGATCTGACTAACAGTGAAGCATGATACTTTCAATATCTTTTATATCCAGATTTGGGTGATGATAAACAAATTTAAAAAATATTCATAAATAGTTACATAAAATATGAATGTATTTTTAGTAAACTATACCCAACTTAAATTCCTTGTTTTAATAATTTATTTATTTTTGATATTGTTTTATGACCTGCTCCGTATTGTTCAGTACTTATTCCTGGCTTTATGCTTAAGCAAAAAGGGAAGGCACATAAGATGTCAAGGATAAAATCTAGCTTAACCAAACGAAAATAAAGTGCCCAAACTATTCCTGGCCCCTGGCCATGTTGGCTTTTAAAAATTGGGATGTTATTCATAGATACCAAATTTTACAAATGATGGGACATTTAAAATGAATAAAATATATTTTTTGTTTTGGGCCACACCCTCTGGCACTCAGGGGTTACTTCTGGCTATGCAGTCAGAAATTGCTCCTGGGTTGGGGGATTATATGGGACGTTGGGGGATTGAACCGCTGTTCGTCCTAGGTCATTGTGTGCAAGACAGTCGCCCTACCACTTGAGCCACCACTCCAGCCCCCAAATAAAATAATTTTAAGTACAAAAATAAACGAGCCTCTTATTATTTATCTGGAATATGGAAAATTTAATAAAAACTTTAACTTGATTTTTACTTTTTATTACTTTCAAATTTATTTCTTATTATTTGTTCATGTTCTTCTCTGGGGTGAGGGAGCTACACACAATAGTGCTCAGGGGTACTCTTGGCTCTGCACTCAGGATTCACTCCCGAAAGGCTCAGGGTGCCATATAGAATGCTGATAATCAAACCCAAATAGGATTTTTGCCAGGTGAGTGTCTGTCCTAATATAATTTTTCTCTGGCCCCTGTACATATTCATTTTATATTCACTTAAACATTGATATAATATATGAAGTTCCATTATCTTAGTGAGTACAACACTATTGCTTATTATCCCTATTAAAATTTTAAAAACATTAGAATAATGAAATTAAGGCAAGTTGGTCTAATAGCTATCTTAAAATTAGATTTGTCTAGTAACTATCTTTTTCTGAGTGAGATTTGGCAATCTCCCCTGCCAAATCTCTTATTTCCAGAAGCTCTGGCAGATGAATTCATGTCTCATAAAAGCCATATTAACAACAGATCTTGGAATTTCTGGATGCACATTCTCATATACTGCTGTGTGAAAATTCCAATGTTTTTCAATAATATAGTCCCAGTATGAAACATTAATTTACATGCCAATGTGGTTTCAAAGCTATTAAGTGTTTAGAATCAAGACCAAGAAAATGCAACTAGCAATGAATAACTTAGCAAAATGTTTGACAATGGCTCATGAACTCATTGTGAGATACATTAATTTTCACAAATATTCTTATTAATGTACTTTAATAAGCAGTAATTTAATTACCACTTACCTATACACAGCTATATAAAATATATTACTTCAAGCCTGCCAGGGTGGTAGGCGGGAATGGGTAGGAATCTAAGGGAAATGGAGTAGGGAATTTTACATGGGTGATGGGATTGGTCTTGGAATGTGAGTCTCAGAAACAAATGTAATATGAGCAAATATATAACACATAGTCTTTAAAGTAAAGTAATTTAATACATAAAAATCTTAAGTAATATTTACTTGCATGGTCTTCTCAACCTACTTACTTTAATGCATAGCTAACAGGAGTGAATATTTAATAATTATTTCATTAATTATTATTTTGTTTTTGTTTTTGTTTTTGGGCCACACCCGGCGTTGCTCAGGGGTTACTCGTGGATGTCTGCAAAGAAATAGCTCCTGGCAGGCACAGGGAGACCATATGGGACACCGGAATTCGAACCAAGCACCTTTGGTCCTGGATTGGCTGCTTGCAAGGCAAACACTGCTGTGCTATCTCCTGAGTCCTTAATTGATTATTAATTAATAATAGTCTTTTCGAATAGAAAGTATACTATTTCACCCCAAAATTTTCACCCAAAATCTTTCACTCAAATTTTAGAATATGTAGAGATAATTTTCACTGCATCTCATATTTAGCACATCTTTAAAAACTTTTTTGTATTATCTTTTCAAAGAGGTTTGTAGAGAAAAGAGTTTAAAGATAGTGTTTCCCTGTAGGGCAGACTCCAGATTTTATACCTGTCTCCAACAATAAAGATAATGTTTACCTCCAGGACAAATGTTGTAAAAGTTGCTAACAGAGATCTTATTAACATGGGTGGTCTCTTAAAACAAAATTTCTCAGCTCAAAAACTATTTTGTCCATAGCATCTTAGTTCCACTTGAACATTATCCTTTTGGGAATTGTGAAGAAATGAAAATACTGATATAAAGATCCAAGCTGATGTGTAGCACAGTTCTTTCTTTGAACTGTGACTGTGCTGGCCAAAGCATGCCTTGCTTTGCCATTTGGTATCACAAATGGAACAATTGGAATAAGAGTGGAAAATGAGAAGTTCTGGATAGAAAACTGGTTTCTCCTACATACAGGTCAGATCTACTGCTGAGCTATGTTTGAGTCTTTATGCTACATTTTAAATGCCATCTTTTCAGTGAGATTATGACTAAACCTGTAAATTGAAAACAACCTTTGCCTTGATATTCACATACTATTACTGAAATTTAATCTTTGAGTGCATATATAGTAACATTTTAATTGGCTTCATCTGAGAAAAATATAAATAGCACTATTGTAATATCGTTTTAATTTTTTCAATTAAAATTTTTAATTTAAAGTAAACTTATAAATTATAGTTTATAAAAGCATCTTTATATAGTAATATGCCCTGTCTTCCCATATCACTGCCCTAGTAAGTTCCATTCTGTAGTCAAAGTTTAGATTCTGTTACTCTGGGGTATTAGTTGTTTCTTTTGTCTACTTTTATCAGCATTTATTTGATGCCTTATATTGGAGAATTTAGGTCACTCATCCCATAAGAGATCTTTTTATTGTTTGTGGGGGAATCACACCGGTGACACTCAGGGGTTACTCCTGGGTATGAGCTCAGAAATTGCTCCTTGCTTGGGGGACTATATGGGATGTTGGGGATCGAACTGCAGTCTGTCCTGGTTTAGCCGCGTACAAGGCAAACACCCTACTGTTTTGCTACTGCTCTGGCCCCTCATTCTATAAGATATTATAATAACATCAGAAGCATTAGATAATTTGATTCTTAGGTTAATATTTTAACATAAGAGGTATTACTAAAAGAAAAATATTGGTTCTGAGAGATAGTTCAGCATGAAAGGGATTTGCCTTGAGAGCAGATGACCTTGGTTTGATCCTGGCACCTCAAATAGTCTCCCAAACCCACTGGGATGATACCTAAGCAATGCAAACTATGGCCCAAAACAAAACTAAAGAAAATACAGAGAAATTGTGAGTGTCTAAGTATTACAATATATTATTCATTAACTCAGCTTTAGTCAAAACATTTTTATAAGGAGATTCAAATGTACTTCTGTTTGATTATAAGAAACATGCTTTTAACTAATACATAATTTTAGCTTTTATGTTCTAGATAAATCTCAAAAAAGAATACAAACTAAAACAAATGTCACTGAAATAGAATATATAAGTTTTATATGACACCTTTTTGAATGAGGTGTTGTGGAAATCTGAGTAAGTAATATGAATCCTATGCAGAAATCTAAAATGAAAAAATAATATTTTATTTATAAAAATGTAATGTGGCATACATTTATCTGGGTGGGTTAGTTTAGGTTTCAAAAATTGCCACTAAAAATAAATGTCTGATTCAGCATCCTACTTTAACAGAAGTTATCTGACAGTTCTTATCTATTGTGAATGACAATGCATTACTGTAAGATTGCTCTCCATCTGCTAAAAGTGAAGCAGTGGTTTCTATCATAACTGGTTAGGGAAAAAATGCACTGGGTACTGAGTGTGGTGAAGTACTTTATGCATGGCACTGGGTTATTAAACAATCACACTCTAATCACTATTTAAACTTAAAATACTGAAGTACTGCACTATGAAGGACATGTCATAGTTTAGCCTGTCTGAAGGAAAGGTTCAGGAAAGAAAAGTATTGTGATAACATCATAATAATTACAACAATTTTTGCAAAATGACAACTTTCTTATGTAAATAGTTTATTCACTTAAATTGCTTATAATAATAATTTTAACTGATCTTTAGTTCTGCTGCAAAGAATTCTGGGTTAGTGCTCCTTACCTATGTTTTTATCTGTGTGACAGGTATAATATATAATGCATATATAAGTATTTTGTGTAGTCTAAGCAGAAAGTTAAAGCAAATGGTTTCTAAAAGGAAATGGGAGATACAATTAACTAAACATTACTGGGTAGTTAATCATAAAGACATATTGCGAAGTAAAATTTGCTTATTAGAATATTCTTATTAGAGGGCTTGAGTGATAGTACAGTGGTAAGATTTCTTTGTCTTGAACATGGCCAACCTGGGCTCCATCCCCAGCACCCCATAGAGTCTGCCAATTCTTCAGACATAAATCCTGAGTATAGAGCTAGGAGCATCACCAGATGTGGTTCAAAAAAACTCAAACAAATAAAAAAAAAACTCTTATTAGAGTAAATGGATAAAAAAATGGTGCTTATGTAAAAAATATAGGAAAGGTAGCAAAATTAACTAGCAATTATTGCTTCAATGATTATTTGTCATATTTATCATTTAAAATACTCAATGGTTTCCAAAAAATTAACTAAAGGTTGAATTTTAATATATTAAAGTTATGAATTAGTAAAAAAATTTTGATAAAAATTCCACTATCAGGAATCTTGCATTTTATGGTACTACCACAAATAGGGGCCCAGATAATATGCAATACATGTTTGGAGGTTAAGTAGAATAATCTTTTATTTGTAATAGAAGTTTGAAATTTTATAACTTAATATATAGAAATTGCCAATAAGAATAACCCAATAGAGCTTCCGTCAAGTTTAAATATGAATTGAAAGCAGTATTTGGTGATAAATAATACTAACTTCACAACCTCTCCTCAAAGAATAAAATCTGAATTAAAAATGGTTCCAACTTAGATAAATGTATCATTAATATTATATTTATCATGAATGTGGTAAATAAGTATTCAAACATCTTGATTATAAAGTACCTATATATGTAAATATATGTATGCATATATGTCTATATGATACAATTAGTTAATAGTGATGCCAAGTTCAATTTGGGGATCAAACCCAAGTCTACCTCTCTGCACGGAACTGAGTATAAGGCAAATTTCTAACCACTGTGCTATTGTTCATGCTCCATAATTAGATATTCTTGTCCAAATTCAAACTATAATTTAAATGTATCCTTCACTCTTAGAAAAAAATATTTGAACAAAGCAAAAACAACAATCCCTAAAGGCAACTCTAGCAGTGAGATCTGTGTGACTTACCTTCACTCACTTGTATATAAAGAAAATTTCCTTTAGTGATGTGGTGGTGGCAATCACACAACTGAGTCTAGAAATGCATACTTAAAAAATTTACTGTGCTTGGGAGATGATGCTAGTTTATTTTTATAACTAAAATATGACTGCTTTCCTTTATAAGCACTAACCTTTCATATAACTCTGTTTCCCTTGATGTCTCATATGTTCTTACTGTGGAGAAAAACAGTTTGTGTGTGTTGTTTTTCTAAGTTGCTCATGCTATTTTCTTTTTAGAATCATGTTTGAAAGGGAAGGAAAAATACAGGGAAATAATTTTTCTCTTCAAAGAGTAAAATAAGTATTTACTGAACTTCTTTTACTGAGTCCTTTCTCTTTTATCTTAATATTGCGGATAAATGTTCCTTTCAAACGCCACCATATTAAGAAAGACTAGTTGGGCATAGGGATATAGAGCCCCCTCATTTTAATCATGTTAAGAGATGCCATGAAATATTTCTTTATTCAGGCTTTGTAAGTCAGACACTTGAAGAAATTACTCAATTGCTCAAAGTGTATCCATATGGATGTAAAAGAGTTAATGATGCTTTCTGAAGATATTTCATTACTACTTAGCAGATAGCTGAGGCAAGGAGACTTGAACTCACCCAGAATTCATGATTTAGTGTTTACAAAGAGAAAATAATAAAACACATATTTGAATTTTGTAACTGAGTATGTGGAACTTCTGATTGTCAGCACTCATCATAAAACATAAAATTATCCTCAAATAAATCATCTGTTTCCTGATTGATCCATGATTACTGCTACGAGATTATTTAAAACATAGTAACTTTTTCTTTCAAAAAGTGATTAAATTTTATTTTGGAGGGTTAGGCTTATAAAAAATAGAATATAACACATATAACATTGTTTAATATTATTTATGTTTTATAATTAAGCAATGTTAATGCATTATTACTAAATAAGGCACTCAATATTAAATAAAAACCATTACAGTTTACTCTTTGTTATATAGTTGGTCATATAGACATTGTTAAATTTATGACAATATGTATTCCCCATTACAATATTATACAGAATAGTGTCAATGCCCTAAAGTTCTCCATAATCTATTTATCTCCATTCCTGCATTCCAACATATAGAAAATAATAATCTTTATACTTTCTCTCCAGTTATTTTATTTTTACGAATATTTACATGCTATTTCAATTTTTATCAACACAAATTTTTCACTTTTACTTACTTTATGAAATATCTAAAACAGACATTAATGCAAATTTTTAGATACCACGTATTAGTATGCAAAATCCTTATATTATATAATCTTGTGGGGTTTTTTTTCCACCCTAAGGGCTGAGTACTAGATGAATGTTGGCATAAAACAATCTCTGTCCACTTTACCTTATAACTCCTCATTAAGATGAACTTACTTTTTCTATAGTATAGAAAATAAGAATGCAGCATGGGTGATATTACTTGAGTCTGGATACTGACAGCAACTATTACTAGTGCTTTGATTCTCTGACCAAGGTAATTTTCATCATTTAGCTACACTGTAAAGGATAAAAAATCCAAGTAACACATATGATACTGTGAAAATGAAATGAATCAATTCAGAGCAATTGCCAAGAAAAAGAGGCATCTTAAAGGAAAGACAGTAACAATGTTATTATAAATCTTTTTTTTCAGAGAAAATGGCCCCATCAGAACTAAATTAAGATACTGCTATAGTACAAGAAAAATAAGATGGTGAGGCAAAACTAGTTAATGGACTCTACCTCTTCATATGTGGTAATAGTTTTTAGTAAATGGTAATAAATTGATTGATAGTGTTAAGATGGTAGATATCAACTTGTTCAATAAAATCAGTTCCATTAAAGATGATTTTTTATTGCATAAGTGAGGTCACTATGAACTAAACCGGCATTTTAACCACCAAATCCAACTTATATGTAGCAGAGCAGGATGTTCCATAAAGTACTATGTTTCAATTGTCTTAAACAATAATCTTATATAAATATTCAATGTCCTTTAAAGTAAAATTTATAGAAAAGCACCTCCGGGGATTACTTAAATATATTTAACTTCCATATAATTTTTAAATATTATTAGCTAATATATATAACTATTTTATTTTATTCACAATTAATTATTGCTATTCCTTGATTTTATATATTATAGATTAAAAGGTTAAATGATTGATTCATGTATACTTAATCAATTAATCAACTTAACACAATTTATATCTAATCAATTTATGTATACTTAACAATTTAACACAAACAATTTAACACAATTTAATTATTCTTTAAGTAAAATGATATCAAACTAATAAATAAAACAGATTGATTATATACAAATAAAAGTTTAATACAAATACTGATTTTAAGACATTTTATATAAAAGTTAAAGTGTATTCATCGTCAATATGTTTATGATACTTATATATATATATAATAGGAATAAATCTAGGACTCAAATGTCTTTTCAAGAAGGCAGAAGTTCTTTTATTTAATCCTATATTCTAACTAGAAATTTCTCTTCACTTACCTAAACTAATATATGTTTATTTATAAGGGAGGGAGAGAGCCATTAATAATTATAAAGTGTTTTCCCTTTGAAATAAACTATGAATTTCTCTTTACATTTAAGATAAATAGCATAGTGCTTAGCCACAGTTTCAGTAATTATAAGGAAAGAATCCTCTCCACTTAGTAAGGAAAGCATCATTTCAATGGGTATTACTAACACAGTTTTCATTGCCATTTTTGTCATCATCCTCATCATCATTGTCATGATCATCATTATTTGCATTGCCACCATATCTGGTATTCACAGAGCTTTGATAAACAACCTCAGAATATCCATTAGGAAGAACAAAAGTGTGCTTCCAAGTAGTTTTCATTCCACATGAAATGTTACCATGATATTGAGTCCATAGGTCTTTCATCCATTTTCACTGAAAGGAACTATTTTATTTTTCACTTAAACAAAGTTGATTATATTAAAAAAAAAAACATTAGTTCACATAATGCCACTCTTACCTACTTCCAACACAATCAGTGAAAGCCATATCACGAAAGAGTACTGAAGCAAATTCTAAAGTGTGGGAAAGTTCTAATTAATACAAATTCAAATAGTACCTAAAATTCCCACAATTATCATTGTTCTAGTTATGAAAAATATAGCATTATATAACCCATTTAATTCTAAGTGAAAGTTTTAGGTTTATTTTTACATTACTTTTTAAAGTCTAATGTTATGATATTGGAGGCAATGAAGGAATTATAAGGTATTCTGATGATTTCACAAATGCATCAATTCAACTAAGTTCAGAGAAAACTTATTCTTCTCTAGCCTTTCTCTTAACTGAGAATTAGTTACATTAAAGCAGTTCGAATTCTGATTTCTATTAGTATAAATGTGCTTTAAAATATATTGAGCATTGTAAAGCAATATATACCATATTTAGACTGCCTTACTTTTACTTCTATCTCTATTTGTATTTCTCACGAAAAATCCTCAATCAAATAAAGTTGAGGACTACACCTCAATATGATCAGAGAATACTTCCAGATTATTTGGGGACACATCTGACAGAAATTTAAGGGAATAGTCAATATCAGTGATTCAATATGTCTTCTCACATGGAATGTCCACTCCAGTATATTCATCTATGTCTCTGGCCCAAATAATTCATTTTATGTCACATTTTCACACTGTATTTCAGAAAATATTAGATTCATTCAACATATAAAAATGTCATTCAAAATTATTTTTAAATGAATAGATAAACTTTTAGTATATGTTTGGTATATACTATGCCTTCTTTGATACAAGAATATTTTTTAAATATAAAGATGCTTAAATATAAGATTATATTAACATTGTTACATTAAAAAACTTATATATATATTTACCATATTGTTTCTACAATTCACGGAGATGAGGTTCTTTGATTTAGCAATATAGAACTTTGTTTTTTTAGAGAAATTGTCGAAATATAAATATGTCTATTACTGTGTGGAACACTTGTTTCTTTGTTTATATTCTTGCCAAACCAATTCTATAAACAATTTAATAAATAATTTTAAAATTATGGGGGCCAGAGCGGTGGCACTAGATGTAATAATGTGCCTTGCCTTGCAAGCGCTAGCCTAGGATGGACCGTGGTTCGACACTCAGCATTCCGTATGGTCACCAAAGCCAGGATCAATTTCTAACCACGTAGCCAGAAGTAACCAATGAGTATCAAATGGGTATGGCCCAATAAAATAATTATGTATCTAGAAAGAAAAGTTCAGTCAAATAATAAACCTATATTTTAAACATTTAAGGTTACACAAATATGTTGAAAATTAATTTACCAATTTGAATGTTTTTCTGAAAAAAGACTTTGCCATGCTAATGTGCTATAATTTATTACTGCCAAGGAAGGAAGAAAAACTATTAAGGAAGGAAGGCAGGAAGGCATTAAGGAAAGAAGGAAGGAAGGAAGGAAGGAAGGAAGGAAGGAAGGAAGGAAGGAAGGAAGGAAGGAAGGAAGGAAGGAAGGAAGGAAGGAAGGAAGGAAGGAAGGAAGGAAGGAAGGAAGGAAGGAAGGAAGGAAGGAAGGAAGGAAGGAAGGAAAGAAGGACAGAAGGGAGGACAGAAAAAAGGGAAAAAAGGCAAGAAGGAAGGAAGGAATGCAAGAAGGAAGAAAGGAAGGCAGTAAGGAAGGCATTAATGAATGCAGGAAGAAAGGAAGGTAGGAAGAAAGGTAGGCAGGCAGGAAAGAAGGAAGACAGGGAGAAAGGAAGAAAGGGAGGAAGGCAGGAATGCAGGAAGGCAGGAGAAAGGTAATAAAAAGAAGAAAAAGGAAAAAAAGAAAGGCAGGAATTAAGGAAGGAAGAAGGAAGAAAATGAGGAAAATGGGAAGGAAGGGAAGAATGATATGAGGAAAGGAAGGAGAGAATAAAGTAAAGAAAGAAGAAATGAGTGAATAAAGGAGGGAAAGAATGAGGAAATAAAGAGGGAAAGAATGAAAGGAAGGAAAGGAGAAAGGAAGGAGGAAGAAGAAAAGAAGGAAGGAAAGAGAAGAGAAGGAAAGAAGCAAGAAAGGAAGGATGGAAAGAAGAAATAAAGGAAGGAAAGAGAATGAAGAAAGGTGGGAAAAGGAAGAAAGGAAGGATGAAGGAAGGAGTGACAAAGTAAGAAAAAAGAATGGAGGGAAGAAAGGTGGGAAAACTGAAGAAAGGAAGGAGGAAGAAACGAAGAAAAGAACCTATTAGTTGTCACCTTGACAGACATTTTTAATAACAAGCACATACTCTTCTCAAAAACTGAAGAATGATTGACAATTTTCCAGCAAGAAATAATAATTTCTATCATTC
Organism: Suncus etruscus; assembly: GCF_024139225.1. NCBI lineage: Eukaryota > Metazoa > Chordata > Mammalia > Eulipotyphla > Soricidae > Suncus > Suncus etruscus. Next base: position 37,654,585 of record NC_064852.1, read on the forward strand.
TTGCCTTATTTCTGATCATGTGATGGATACTTCAACTGGAACATAACTGCAATAAAGTATGTCACTCAAATCCAGTTTTTAAAAAGCAATTACACTTTCTATTATTTTTGGTAAAATATCACAACACTATGAGCCCTTAATAAAGATAAGAAACTCCAAATAAATGGAGTCACCATTATTGAATTATAACATAAAAATAAAAACTACCTTAAAAGTAGGAATGTATACATTGGACTCTAGCTTGTGAAAAAGAAAAACAATAACATTTTGTGATTAAAACTAACAGTAATGGTGCTAACATTGTAAGTTCAAGTCAAGGTCATAAGTACAGCATTGTATTAATATAAAACTAAAATATCTATTATTTGCTATTAGAAAAATTTCACAGCAGCAGTTACTATTATTGAGGGCTGAAATATTTAAAGTTGAAAATATTTGATAAAAAGTTATTTGAAATATCTTTATATTCTATTTTATTTAATTTATTTTTTGGTCATGTTTTGTTATATTTGCTTTTCTCAATACTTCTGACTTTTTGCTCAGGGAATACTTGTGGGGAAAGGTGAAGAATTATAGCTGTGTCAGGGATCCGAATAGAGTCAGCAACTTCCAAGGTTAGTGCCTTTCCCTTGTACCCTCTTGGAGCCCCATTGACAAAATATTTAAAGTAATAACATATGCTTACAGAATTCATTTCTTCGAGAAAAACAGCTTAAAACTATTTTATTTGTTCTTTATTAGTTACTACAATTTTTATTTGATAAGTTATTAACCAAAAACACTGAAAAAATAAAATCTATAGCAAAATAAAAATCAATCAATAAATAAGAGACAAAGTGAGCTCTAAATTAAGGATTCTCAAGTTTGAACTAGCCAACTACTTCTAAGACCCGAAGAGCAAGAAATTGTATTGAAAATGGCTTTAAGCAATGAAAGTCAATTAAAGGTTCTCAATTAAACACAATAAGTTAGCCTTTAGGAAAATGTGTTGGCTGCTCAGTGAATCATGGCATCAAATGCCTCAAAGAAGCCAGCAATAGGGCTAGAAAATTGTCTTAAAATATAGAACTTCTTGTGATGGATAACTCTATTGTGATTTCCAATATAGTCTTAAACACAATGGACTAAGCCAGCTCTCTATGTGCAATCATAGATAAAGGAAAACAATGGGCATGATACAACCATGAGAGAAAGTTTTCTAAATAAATAAGTGAGTTCAATCTTGGGATAGGAGGCTCCTTAACTTTCCTGGCTCTATTTCATTGTTATTGCTTTGTTCACCTTTAGTCTTTCATTTCTTAAATTAAAGTATCTATTAATCTATAAGTAAATAAATAACTTCATTGTTTTATTAGCTATGGAGGGGAGAACAAGCACAGGCTTCTAGTATTTTGGATCACATCTTGACAAAAAAGAAAGCAAAAAAAAAAGATGAATAAGATCACATTTTTCTTGAAGATGTTTATATTGTAATAATTTAATGTATGTATGGAGTGAAGATTATATCAAGATATTTACTAAGCAGAAGACACAAGTAGAATAACAAATGAATTATTGAAAATGTATTCTTCTATTTTAAATTATAATATTATATAACAACAACTGCTTATGTTGGTTCTTTTTTATCTTATTCCTTTCCATCAATCAGTGCTTATTTATATTCAACGTTTTTCTTTTATTCTAGTTTACTATAAAATATTTCAAGATCTCTGGGTATCTAGTAGCAAAGGTGAAATATTGATTCCAGAATAAACACATAGAATAAACAACACACAAATATATAAAACCTCTCAGACTCAAATATGAGTATTCATGTGATAATACTGTACTAATCTCAATATTGGTGTTTTTTGAAAATAACCAATATTCAGAAAATGCAACTATCATACAAGTTTACTACTGATATTTACTTAATGTGCATCCTATAAAATTTTACAGACCTTAAAAATTATTTTAGATGATAAATTTAATGTACACATTTGATATGTGTACTATATTAAATTTGCAACACAATAAATAACTTGAAAACTAAAAAGCACTTTTCTGTTCATAAATTCATGACCCAAGACTTTATATTTTTGGAAACTTTTTATTATTTTAGAGTTCTGTACACTTTTGATAAGTCTAATATTTATTATGGAAATTTGATAATGTTTAATTAGAGTTGTCATATTTAAAAATTTTTCAAAATCTAAGCTCCATTTTGAGACCATGACTAAACACCTACTATAATGGGAACTATTTTATTTTAATATCATTTTTTTATTTTTTTATTTTTTTAATTTAATATCATTTTAAAGCTTATTTTATGACAAACTAAAGAAGACTTATGAAAAATATTTGAGATTTACTAAATAGCTTGATGTTGATGAGCTTACCATAATTATATTTAATAGTCATGTAGAACAATGGCTAAATTGTTTTTATTTTTCTAAAAATAACATTAAATTATTTTAAGATGTCAATGTGGGCACTTTTTATCTATACTTAATTGTCTATCTAAGCAAAATATACTTTTTTGCTAATGCTTACAAAGTCAATTATCTGAATAAAGTTAAAAGATGACAATATAACTTCAAAATTTGCTCATTCCTTTAGAACATTTTTTAAAAATGCCACAAGTTAAAACCACTTGACATTGGAAAAAATCCACTCTGACCCTCAAGCCAGGCCAATTTCTCTCAAGTCAAACCACTGTCTCAAGGGGAAATATCAATTTTGGTTTAATATCCTGCAAGGATCAGCAGTCAAGCAGAACAAAATTTAAGTCAGCATAAAGGCTTAACTTAAATTTCTTTAAAAAATGTTGGACATGATTATATAGTTTAAAATAAAATTATGAATTCATCTCATATATTAAAGAGTGAAAATATGCAAGGGAGTATGCAAGGAAAATATGTATAAATAATTGCTTTTTATTTTTGTTTTGGTCATTTAGGAGCCTGAGAGATAGTACAATGGATAAGGCAAATTAGCTCCAAATTTAATCCTTGGCACTCTATAGAGCCCCTGCGTTCATTGAGAAAGTGCTTTGATTTCAGAGGATGTGAAATTACTATCAAGACTTAATTTTAATCCTTGAGAATAACTGGGTGTCAAATGCACACAAATATACAATGATACATTAATAGAATTGTACTTTTTTATGAAAACATTTTTTGTAGACAGATTTTGTGGTGCTCAAGGCATGCACCTAGTTCATGCTCTGAGATTACTACTGATGGTTCTTAGATGAACATGTGTACTTCCATGGTCAAAACAAGTCTAGCCTGCATGCAAAGCAAGTGTTTAATTTTTATACTATCTCTCCAGCACACAAAATCTCTAATAAATTACACTAAGGTAATAATTTACCTCGATAACTCTTTGAAAGTGGTACTTTCAGTAAAGTAATATGTAACAAGACCATCTGAACATAAATTATTTTACAAAAGCAGTATACATTTCCTATGGTATATTACTGTTTATAAAAGTATTACCAAACTTCTAAATATTTTAATTATATTATTTCACAATAAAATATGTTTTATATATTTACTAAGTTTTAGACCTGATTATTCTAGTTCAGATTCTGGATTGGCAAGAGATATGTTGCTGCTCAAGGCCTAAAATCAGATCAAAACTCTGAAGAGAATGCCAAACATTGGATATGATTGGATATAGATATGTATACTCTAAATCAGACCAGAAAAACTGAATTAAAGCAATTATAATAGCATATACTACTAGTTTTGTTTCTGAGTTTTTTTTCTAGTATGTTGTAATTCTGCTGTTTTTAATCTGTTAGATCATATATCCATATTTTCATTATATTTTATATTTAATACACAATCATAATATTACAAGTGTCATATTTAATATTATATTTTATATTATTATTTCATATTATTCATATTATTTCATATTATTCATTTGTAACACCTTGATAAAATATTAATGATTTTAGATCTTGTGCATATGTTCTAATGTATTTTACTGGATTTTTATCTACTTGTTTTATAAAACTATATAATTTATAAAACTACATATTAAGCAATAATAAAATCTAAAATACTAAATACTACAAAATATATTTAATAATTATATATTCTTCTAGCATGTATGCTATTTTCTGGCAGAGAACAAGAAAGCATTTTAGCCACAAGAAAACTGCTCATTTAAGTGACACATTAGTTTTCTTCCTATTATCCCAGTGGCTTAAAATTGTTCAAAGTCTTTCAAAAAGTACTGTGAACTCTAAAACAAAAATTTCTTTCAAAAAGTACTGTGAACACTGAAACAAGAATTTCTGATAAATTCTTAATTTTTCTCTTCGATATGAAAATCATAACATCATATATTAGGAGGATAAGCCTATTTGAGACTAAAGACTATATTAGGGTATTTCACAATCCTAGATATTTTGTTTTGTATAAATGTTTATTTTTTCAAAAATAAAAATATATATTTATAGTCAAGTATATAACTTACCTTAGCTAAAACAAAAATATAATGTTTTATATTATCAGACTAAAATATTTATTCATAATCTTAAACAGCATTTCTACAAAAAATGAAGCCCCATGACCTAGGAGAAATATACAGTAGTCAAATGTGGTCATTAAAAATAGACTATCACATAATAGAAACTATGTGGTTTACTACATTATTCTTAATATATTTTTCTAGATTAGCTTGAATATTATATCACTTCAATATCTGTATTGCCTTTGAAATAGCAAAGGAAAAACATTGTCAAAACCAACATGATTGTTTTATTTTGCTAATTCTAACTGGGAAGACAGATGTCTGCTTTGGGATTATTTATAGACTCAAAGAAGCAGCAGTTTTATTTTGTAATTGAACATTATTTTTCTAAATGTGATCTCTTAAATTTATGTTGACATGTTATGATTTTACAGAAGAGTTAGCCTAAAGAATACACTGAGCACTCTGAGAAAATGTCACAAAATACTGTGAGAAAAATTAATGTTGACACCTAGACCCGATAGATAGTACAGTGGGCAGGGCACATGATTTGCATATGACTGACAAGTGTTTGATCTCAGGGACCCCATATAGTCCACTAAAAACTCATCTATGATCCCTGAGTTCTAAGTTAGGAATAAGCCGACAGCCTTGCTGTGTGTGGCCAAAACTCAAGAAAAATGTAAACATGTATTGAATCCTGGGATTCCTATACATAGATTTTATGTGAAATAATAAATGACTTTATAATTTAATACATGTTATTCTATAATAATGCCTAAAATCATGCATGAGTAGAATTTTATCACATTAGAAATTTAGAAAAGATTATTTTCTAAAGACTTGTTTAAAGGTCTAAAATATAATGGACATGATCTATAGAAATACATTTATAAACTCTTAATTTAGTGATGATTTTTAATGTCATTGAAATTTTTAGAAATCTTATAAAATAAACAAAATATAAAATAATTTGGGCAGTTTTAATTTATAAATATATGTCAAAATACCAATGAGAGTTTAATTAATTTGGGTTAATTGTACAGAAATATACAACTGAACATAAAATTGAATATTGCTCTAATGTGTCCCATCATATTACCAGGTAATTAGAATTGGTTATAGAAGTCACCTCTGGGGCCCGGAGAGATAGCACAGCGGCGTTTGCCTTGCAAGCAGCCAATCCAGGACCAAAGGTGGTTGGTTCGAATCCCGGTGTCCCATATGGTCCCCTGTGCCTGCCAGGAGCTATTTCTGAGCAGACAGCCAGGAGTAACCCCTGAGCATGGCCGGGTGTGCCCCCCAAAAAAAACAAAAAAAAACAAACAAAAAAAAAAAAGAAGTCACCTCTGAGTTAGATAATTAGAAAATATTCCATAGGTAAACAATTCTTGAGAAAAAAAATCTCCAGAGTCTGTAGCACACTTCTCAGTCAGGGCCTGTATCCCTCCTATGGGCTTTAATATTAGGCCAGGTGAAGCACAGGTGAAAATTATATAACTAGAAGAACATTACACAAAATAAGACATTATTTTGGTGGGATAATGGTGAGAAACTTCAGAAAGGAAATTGTTTTTTGAGACTCTAGTACGAAAACTTTTGAGAAACAACTGGTCACAGAGTTATAATAAAAATTGATTCAATTTTAGAAAATAAAAGTCTAGAAATTTTATGATAAATAAGATAGTTAATGACTTTCAATCATACTTGGTAGAACTAGCAGATTAGTGAAAATTATGAAACACTTGTATAACATTATTATCAAGAAATGCATTGCTTTCATTAGTAATTGATGCAAAGGATATTGCATTTATAACATTAAAATAAATTCTTCGGGTCCCTTAGTAAATTGTCTTATATAGTTACTTATATGTTTATACCTTAGATATTCACCATAAATCTATAAGTCATCCAGTTGTTAGATACACCCAGAGAACACATAAGTAATATGATAAAGAAAATAAACATCCATCCATCCATCTATCCATCTATCTATCTATCTATCTATCTATCTATCTATCTATCTATCTATCTATCTATCTATCTATCTATCTATATTTATATATAGTCACAATTTAAAAAGAAACACAGTTGGCTGTTGAAAACAGCACGTCTGAGGGACAATAGAGCAAGTAAGGCACTTGCCTTGCAAGCCTGATTCAATCCCCATACTAATAATTTAGGCCAAGCACGGCCAGGAGTGATCTTTAACTAGAGCCATAACAAACCCTGATCATCACTGGATTTTCCCAACCAATCTATATGTCTAATACAGGGGTCCTCAAACTTTTTAAACAGGGGGCCAGTTCACTGTCCCTCAGACCATTGCAGGGTCTGACTATAGTAAAAACAAAACTTATGAACGAATTCTTATGCACACTGCATATATCTTATTTTGCAATGAAGAAACAAAACCGATACAAATACAATATGTGGCCCGCGGGCCATAGTTTGATCAATATGATACCTATTTGAATTTTTTGTCACATACAAAGTAAATCCAGAATTCTCCTGAAATGATTTTTAAAATTTCATCAGGATGATGCACACAAGCATCAGAAGCATGGTAAACCATTACCTCCTAGTCACTTTATCCCAGTTTTCCTTAATATAGTCAAATGAGTGAGAGTCATATCACAGGTTTGAATCTATTTGTAACACCAAGATTGTTTCAAAGATACACTGTTCAATGGCTAGAGCAATAGCATAGTGAGTATACCACTTGCTTTGCACTCAGCCCACAACCAACCAGTGTACAATCAAAGCATCCATGTGGTCCTTCAGGAACCTCAAGAACAAAACAAAACAAAACAAAACAAAACAAACAAGCAAACTTAAATTTTTATCAATTTTGCTATTTCTTTTGTTTAAGTTTAATATTTCCTAGCAGAAATGTACAGGTCATTATTTAAACTTGGAAAACTAATTGTTAGAGCTCTTGGAATGTTACTGTATTCTCTTAGAGTTTCTCCTTATAACAAGGACTACATAAGTATTTTTGTGTGTGGTTAAGTTTACATCTTTCTTATCAAACATATACTGTAAACAATATAGGGATGACTTTTTGATTGAAATGCTCACAATTTACTTGTGGATACATTTGGAAGATAATTATTTTAAAAGACAGGATTAACACTTCACAATTAACATGTTGATGACATGTTATATTAGGCAATATATGTAGATGGACATACATCTATCAAAAACCTTTCATGAGAAGACATCGTTTATATTGGGACATATATTCAAGAATGTTATAAGGTTCAATCTATAGGAAGATTTCGATTCTAAAACCAATAGGTACTGGTTAGCTCTGAAGGTACAATCTATAAGATTAATTTCCCCGCAATGAAGTCTGATAAGTCAAATACTGAAAGTTTATGGTAGTTCTACTTGTAATATTTTCAAGTTAAAATTAATGTCAGAGGCTTTTTCATGACCTTAGCTAAGTCAAGTTGCCACCTCACAAAAGAAGAAAAATTATAATAATTATCCCAGTAATTTTTCCTTTACAAACTTCTTGCATCATCATAGGTCAAATGATGATCTAGAAAATTTTAAAGATTCCAGCATTCATGTTGCATCTCAAATTAAATTTAATTAATAATTCCTGTCCTTCTTGTATATTAATTTTGATTCTATCATTACATTTGTTGGCTATGATTGCTTCAATCAATAGTAGATATCTTGACAAGTGATGGGAATAAATTATGGACTATTAAGTATTATCGATCCTGTGGAAATTCAAATCCCAAAGTGTAAGTTTCATTCTCCTGTCTCCATGGAAAATATTACATTTTTGTTTAAAACAAAGACCATGCAGGTTCCTCTCATTAATTGACATGTTCATTAATTCACAAATAAATAATGCAGATCATTCTGTCACTCATTCTTTATAAATATCCGAATAGGAAAATGGGGATAATGATACTTGAAAACTATCCCTCTTTCCTTCAATCTAGCAATATGGCATAATTGTATTTATTTTGGTTTATATATATACATATATATATATATATATATATATAACCTAAGTTTTCCTTCCATTTATTTCATAATAGCATCAATTCCAATGAAGCAGATATTTATTTATTTTACTTTATTTTTCAAATAAACATCATTTTACTATTAACATAATCCCTCCTTTGCAATATTGTCAAAATGATTTTACATTCATAGTAAGAATCATTATAGTTTCTAAATGTGTGTGGTGGCTTAATTTAATAGAAAGTCCAAAACACCCATTATTACATCCAGTGAGTGGTGGAGCTTGTTTTGTTTCCATTGCAAGTGACTTACATTTGTATGCATTAAAAAATAGTTTGAAATGCCACTGCTGCAATGCAGTAATTAGTTTTGATTTGACTCTGGAACTATTTTACCTTTCAATAGAGTGAATCCAGAGAAGTGATGAACAAAACTTTTTCAAAGGTGAAAATACTGATATCTAAAAAAGCTATAACTTTTCAAAACAGATGCCAAAAATATTTCTAGATTCGACTTGAATAAATTATAATATGCATGTTTATATTATATAGATTTATAATAATATATTTATATCATATTTTACTCTATATTATAAAATATATTTTATTACATTATTATCTATATTGTATGTCTTTATTTAAACACTGGTTTAAAGAATTTCTCATAATACATTTATTACTGGTTCCATTTTCTAATACTAATCCCAACACTAGTATAATATTCTCTCTACAATTGACCCAGATACCCCCATCCATTTCACAAGCCTGCTGCTTTGGAAGACACAAATTAATTTATTTTATAATGATTGCTTACAAATAAGTTGTAATGGAGCTTTCCAAAAACCTTTAGCAAAATAAAATTTGTAAAAATTGTTATATAACAATAGGGTCATTAAGATAGAAGGTATATAAACAATTTGTTACTAGTTACTCATTCTGTATTTTTGGATTTGTTTGTTAATCTTAGGTAGCTTCTATGCTATTTTGCCATCTCATTGGGTGTGTTCCTACTCGAGAATCACAATATGGCATGTAAATAATTTTATATAAGAAGATTTGAATTGGATCCTGGTTAGTGACAAAAATATTCCAGAAATTAGTGATGTTTATGTAACTCATGGGAAAGATAATTAAATTATAATTTTAAAATAAAATATAACAAACATAATTGCAAGAGAGTATACTATAAGAAAAAGAGAGTTTATAAAATAAATGTATAAACACACACACATATATGTTTTACTTGAGACAGCAGTTAAGGTGTATGCAACACAGAAGTGCAGGATTTGTTCCTCTGTACCCTATAAACCTGAGGCCTTTATCACTAAGAAGTGAACCTTGATATAGACTGATGACTAAGCCCTAAGCACAGCTGAGTGTGGTCCCAACCGCCACATCAAAAGTGTATCTAAGTAAAAAAACATTTTTTCAATGATATCTTTAAAAATAAAGGCAACCTGCCTTTATTTTTATGCCTATTAAAGTCTATCACCAGGAGCAAGTCAGACTTTCAATACATTTAGATGCTTTCTAATTGAAATTAGTATAGTTAGAGAGAAGAAAATGAAGAAAACACAGATGATAATTTACTGTTGCCTTATTTTACCTTGAGTAGTATTTTTAAAACTTATTCTAAATCCTGTCTCCAAGTTTTCTTCCAAACCCAACAGTGGAAGTTAAAGGTAGAAAAAAGTAGCTCCTTCCACAGGTAACATTATATTATTAAAAAAATAAAATAAAATAAGTAGCATCGGGGGTTGGAGTGGTGGTCCAAGTGGTAAGGAGTCTGCCTTGCCCACACTAGCCTAGGACAAACCGCGGTTTGATCCCCTGGTGTCCCATATGGTTCCCCAGGCCAGGAACAATTTCTGTGATTTCTGAGCGCACAGCCAGGTGTAACCCCTGAACATTACCGGGTGTAGCCCAAAATCCACCCCCCCAAAAAAAAAGTAGCATGTCCATTGTAAGTGTTCTGTTATAGACAGGCTTATATTTTTAACAGAGCAAAGACTTTCTTCTCCGATTGTTCTGTTTCATGATTGAAAATACAAGCTGGAGAGGGAGAGTAAACTCGAAGAAAAAAACCTAAGACCCTATTGTGATAAATGATACATGACAAAATTACATTTAAGCAGTTACTTGGCCCTAAGGAATCAGCAGAGAATAAGTGCAAACAATAAGGGGGCTTGCTACTAATTTCTTTGACAAAAATGACAAAATATGGTTCTTTCATATAATGACAGGGAGAAATGGGAAGCCCGAGAACATAAAAAGCATTGCTGCACAGAAAGATTATATATTTATATGTTGCATTTTAGATTGGCACATTTTATTTGAAAGGGTTCTCTGCATCTGTATTAAGAATGGCAGTAATACAGGGGCCGGGCGGTGGCGCTAAAGGTAAGGTGCCTGCCTTGCCTGCGCTAACCTTGGACGGACCGCGGTTCGATCCCCCGGTGTCCCATATGGTCCCCCAAGCCAGGAGCAACTTCTGAGCACATAGCCAAGAGTAACCCCTGAGCGTTACTGGGTGTGGCCCAAAAACCAAAAAAAAAAAAAAAAGAATGGCAGTAATACAAGAAAGTAGACAGTAGTTCCATTTACCTTACCTAAACAACTATTTAAAGACTAATTAGAAATTTGATTTTGCATATGCATGGAAAAACTGCAAACACATATATTTCTAAACAGAATTCCAAAGGAACGTTGTTAGTATATCTGTAAATTTGTAATTCTTTCTTACTACCCTTATCCAGCAACACAAACAGATCAGTTTTAATACATCTTCTTTTACTAATGTCTTTGAAGCATCACGGCACTCAGATTGAGTCAAGTAACCATCTGCTGCAAATACAAATAGAGCTACATTCAAAAATTATATTACAGAGTCTTCCTAGCAAAGTTCTTATGTGCAAGCTGTTCTTGTCAAAATCAGAACCATTGTGATGATGCATCTTAATATTCAATCAGACTTTAAGTAAAGAGTGACAAAAGTCCACATATGGATGACAGCTGCTTCTTCAGTAAATATTTTCTCATTTATTGAATAGAGGCTTATGGCAGTTTAGGATATGTTCCATCAGACATTCAGCCTGAACTTCTTAGTAACAATAAAAAAATAATAACAATAAATAAACTTTTAGTGTATCTTCACTGCAACATATATTTAAAGAAAACAATTCTTAAATTTAAAGAAGTATAGTTTGTTAGTAACTTGAGACTTAGCCAACAAAATGGATAAATTGTTGAATTCATAGAACTGTGCACTTGGGTTTACCACCTCAGATAGTATTCAAAAAATTAAATCATAATTTCTGTGTTGGCTTTCTAAACATCTAAGGAATGTAGATGAGAATTTAAACATTGTATGACTATATTTAGAAATATATAAAAGGGACAAAGTGATATTTTTATATAAAAAGGGTCAAATTAGAGAGAAAAGGCCTCTTAAAAGTTGTGTGAAAAAAGAAACTGAAATAAAATTCTTAGGAATCCGACAACTTCAAAATAAGACTAAAGTTTCTATCAGTAATTAAAAAAACAAAAGTGTTCAAGTACAAAAATCAAAGTTTATTGGTATATTTGTATATGTTGCACCTCTGTAATAAACCCTAAGTCTGAGGTTTATGTATGACAAATTCATCTTTCTTTGAAAAAACACAAAATAGTAGTATTTTTAACATTGGCCTAACTGCAAGTCACTGATAACTAACTCTAAAATATGTTCTCTAATCTTAAACTATTCTGAGTCTCTTCTCTGGAAACTCAAGAAATTCTTAGATGAAGAAATGTTATGTCTTCAGTTAGTTCTACAATATTGTATTAAGTAATTATTATCACACCTGACTTAGCAAGCTGAATTATAACTTTATTTTTCCTACTGAGATCTAGTTGAAATCCACAATTAAAAAACAAACTCTGGCAAGTACCTTATTATATTTGCCAACTCATTTTGACTCTGACTTATTCTTAAAATTAAATGTGTAGTATTTCATATTGAATACCAAAAAGAAGAACCACTTACCCTGCAATTGGATCTATTGCTATTGCCTTTGGATTGTGTAGCTCCAGGTCAATGAGAGTAACACAAACTGACCCATTGTAATTACAAACAAAGATCCGATCACTGACGTGGTCCACAAAATATAAATTTCTGGTCAACCAATCAATAGCCATTTGTTGCACATCTGAAAAACACACAGACAAATTCCTTGAATTATAGGTAAAAATCTAGCACCACAAATCAAAGAAAATATGTTTACTGAAATGTATCAAGGATGACATTTGACAAGTACCAGTAGTCTTATGATTAAAAAGACCACAGCAAAGGAACTTTCCTCTTCTGTCAAATAAGTTCTCTATAGCAAAAATATATACTACTTTTGATATTTTTCTCTAAGACTAAGCATGGTTTAGAGAACTGGATAGTTTATAAATCTTAGAATAGAGTCGTTCACTATAAAATATGTCTCTTGGTTTTTTGTATTGTCAAAAGTAGTTCACTCAACTCAATTGACATAAGTAATATAATGACACAGGCAACATTAGAAAAAATATAGTAAACACATTTTTATGAATTTAAGTTAGAAAATAAATTTATTTTTATAATTTTTATTTCAAAGAGTAAGGTAGTATAGACAATTTTAAAATTGATTTGTAAGTTTCCTGTGGCTTTAAAATCCAGTCATAACTTTATACAAAGCTAATAAAACAAAGGAAAAAAAATGTGACCCATTTCTTCAATGGTGCAATGTGATTTTGTCAAAGACAATCAAGAAAACATGACCTATTGACCACAAAGATTCCTTTGGCAAAAGGAATATGCTTCTCTCCTATGAATGTGCTCATAGTGCTTCCTTTGTTTTCCATTCTCTGATAAGATTCTCAAAAAATATATTTGACCTAAGGAAACACAATTGTTGGAACTACAGAGTGGGTACAGCAGGTAGTGTTTTCCTTGCACATGAACAACTTATTTTTGATCCCTGGCATCCCATATGGGTCTCTGAGAATGCTATAGGTAAATCCTGAGCATGGAGTCAGGAGTAATCCCTAAGCCCTGAGCACCACTGAGTGTCAAAAATGATATAAAAATTAAAAAAAAAAACAGAAAATATAATTGTGTTATGTTGTCAAGACTCTCTGGAGTAGCTGGAGTGGTGGCGTGAGCAGTAGGGTGTTTGCCTTGCTAGCGCTAACCTAGGGAGAAGCATAGTTCGATGCCTCAGCATCCCCAGACAGGAGCGAATTCTGAGAACATAGCCAGGAGAAAACTCTGAGTGTCACCAGGTATGGCCCAAAAAGCAAAGCAAAACATAACAAAACAAAACAAAAAACCCAACAATGACTCAAGTACATAATCCCTGAGCCTTTTTAAGTTTTCTCTTTATAAAAATTAAGAATGAAAGAGGTAGATTCAAGGCAATCCCATCTTGCCAAACTCCATTCTCATTAAATCTACCAAATATCAACAAGAAGTGGTATTTTCTTTTTTCACATTCTTTTCTTCTAATATAAAGAGAAAAGTTTCAGATTATATTTGGGAAACTGAAAGGTTACAACACAGTAGACCTTCTGATACAGCTGTCCCCAAGCATGAGAAGAGTGCTGTTGATATATATGTCTTGTATTATTGGAAAATGAATTGCATTATTTTATTTTATTTTATTTTCGGTCACACCAGTTTGATGCTCAGGGGTTACTCCTGGCTAAGCACTCAGAAATTGCCCTTGGGGGGACCATATGGGAAGCTGGAGGATCGAACCGCAGTCCTTCCTTGGCTAGCACTTGCAAGGCAGACACTTTACCTCTAGCACCACCTCTCCGGCCCCTAATTTTATTTATTTTTATTTTTTAAGGCAAAGGGCCTGTGTTGAGGTGCATATGAGGTGCATTTACTGTACCTCCTCTTTCTATACAGTCAGTGTAAAAAACACAGCCTGTGTAATTAATTTTATATTAATTCAAAATTTTAAATATTGACAGTTTATTAAGATAATATAGCTAAGAAAAATATGTCTCCTTTTACTCAAATAAATTCTATTCATCATTTTTCACATATTGAAATTAAATACTGCTTTGTAAATATTTATCTTTAGGAAAGTCAAGCATTTGAACATTATTTACCATACAAGGCATTAAACATTTTTTTCATGAACCTTCAAATGTTTTATAAATATTCTTTGTCTTTCAATCTTTATAAATATCCATTCTGTAATGGTTTTAGATCTGAATTATTGAGATATTTTCTTCAATAATGTTATAAATGATTCTAGCTCCTACTTATTCCTGAATGAATTTTATGACAGTCAAATATTTGTTTTGGAAATTATACTTTATTTCTTTTTTAAAACTTAGCATAGATCTATGACTCATTGATTTCCATAATCTGAGCCTATGCATTCTTTCTTTGCTTTAATAGCATGCTTCTTCAGTAAATGGTATTCTCTACAGAAAGACTAATACAGATAAATGTGTCATCATTATCATTCATAAAGGTATAGTGTCAAAGCAAGAGAAAGTAGCAACTATGTAAAATAGATTATCCTGCTTAAGACCTGTAGGGAGAAATATTATAACTTATTTTATACTGATGTTTCAGTTATTGATTAATTTCCTGCACTATATACACTTTATGGGAAAGAAAAGCATTTAAGTGTTCCACAAATTAAATGAAGCCTTTTATTTTTCAAACCATTCAATAACCCAATTTTAAAATACCTGATTATTCTGTCTCCAGAAATCTGGAAATATTATATTTATTTTATATTTTTTTATTTTTGCATTATTAGATCAGTAAAACTCAAAACTCTTAGTTTCAAAAATTACTGCAAATATATTTAGTACAGACAAAATAAGCCAGTCTTTTCACTGATCCATCTCTCATTGTAGATGGGCACTTGGCATAGCATGCAATCATAATTTATGACAAAAATTTGTCTGATGAAATTTTAACCTTTAACTGCAGCTTTTCAGAATGTTTCTCTGCTACTGAAACAATAGATATTATTCACAAGCATCATCCTGTAGATAAGAACTCTCACGAAAAAAATCCAATAATCAGTAAAATTTAGTAAGAGTGGGAATCGGTTTTGCTTCCCTTTCTTCAAATTTGACCTTACTGTTTGATTTTAATGTGTTTCATATTAAAATTAGATAACTGAATTTATTAAAAAGGAATTTAGCAAGCAAGTCTAAAGGTAGTGAAATAAATAAACAAATACTTGTTTAAAATGATTAAAACATTTCAAGAGACGAGTGCATTTTCTTGACAATAGATTTAGTATTTTATATTTATTTTGCTGAAATTTAAATTAGTTCATAGAAAATTTTCAGAAATAACTGAAAAGGGCCTGCCCAGTGGGGCCAGAATGTGAGAAACTGTGAGCGCTGCCTGTGTGTGTCTCCTGTCCTGTCTCCTGAACCTCTTGGGAGTGGGCCAAAAAGGGCCCTGAAATTTTGCTCTCCCACAGGCTCATTCATGGGCTGGAATGCCAAGGAACTGCTTCCAAACATGAAAACTGGCTATAAGCAGTACTTCGTAGAAGGCAGGCCCCCTGCTTGTGATGTCAGGCTGGGAAAATCTACACCTGCCCAGTGTTTCCCTACTGTGAGTGCTGCCTGTGTGTGTTTGTCTCCTGTCCTGTCTCCTGAACCTCTTGGAAGTGGGCTGAAAAGGGTCCAGAAAATTTGCTCTCCAGAGGCTCCAGAAGAGCACTTTGCTCCGCTTTGCTATGCGCCCTGCACTCTTTCTAATGAAGGAACAGCATTGCAAAAAGAAGAAAAAATCCCACTAAGAACTGAGCTGGATCACTGAAGCCCAGCATTTCTTCTCGGACTGTCTTCTCTGATGTGTGCTGCACTCTAAGATTTGATCCTGTGTGAGGCTTCATCCACGGAGGGCTCCCCTTCTTTGGAGGCAAGTCAACCCACCCAGATAGGGCAGAGCCAGAGGAGCATGGATGCACATCATTTAGCCAATGATTACCACCACAACACATAAAAAAATTCACAATACAAGTGTGACAATGGGGAAACAATGCAGGCCAGCATCAGGCATAGATAATGAAGATGACAATTATGTTGACCAGAAAGTGGCCAACCAACTAAACAATCTCTCAGATAAGGAGTTTAGACAAGAAATATGGAAGATGTTCAAAGAACTAAAAGAAACCATAGATTGAGTTGAAGAGAACACTAATAAGAACCAAGAAAATATGAATACAGAAATCACAAAACTCCAAACTGAAATAACAGGTCAAATAACAGGCCTGAGAAACTCAGTAAACGAATTGAATGACAAAATGGATAAGCTTTCCAACAGGGTAACAGAAGCTGAGAATATAATTGATGCTGTGGAAGATGAGATACATAACAACTCCATATAGCAGGATAAACTGGAAATAAAACTTAAAGCAAATGAACAAACTATGCAAAAATTAGTCAAAGAATGGTAACAGATGAAAATAGAAGTCTATGATAAGCTCAACAGAAATAACTTAAGAATCACTGGAGTCCAAGAGACCCAGGAAGAAATTTTCCAGGAAGAATCAATGGTCAAGAACATCATTAAAGAGAAACTTCCAGAGCTAAAGAATATGTGCGATCAAATCCTGTATGCCCGAGGAGTACAAATCAAAAGAGACCCCAGAAAAAATACCTCAAGACACATCCTAGTCACAATGACGAATCGAACAGATAGAGACAGAATTTTGAAAGCAGCAAGATCAAAAAGGGAAATTACATTCAAGGACACATCCTTGAGATTTACAGCAGACCTGTCACCAGTAACACTCAAGGCCAGAAAGCAGTGGTGGGACATACTGACAAATCTCAATGAAATAAATGCTTTACCTAGAATACTGCACCCAGCAAAACTCACTTTCAGGTTTGATGGAAGAATACATGGTTTCACATACAAACAACAGCTCAGAAAGTTTACAGACTCAAAACCAGTCTTAAGAGAAAAACTGAAAAACCTAATTTAAGACAAGACTGACCAAAGACACACCAAATTTTTATATAAAGATGGCATTAAATCTCAGGACAATTCTTTCTCTCAATTTCAGTGGACTAAATGCTCCAGTTAAGAGACACAGAGTGGCTAAATGGATAAAAAAAAAACTCAATCCAACCTTCTGCTGCCTACAAGAAACACACCTGAATAGTCAGAACAAACATGGACTCAAAATAAAAGGCTGGAGGAAAATTATCCAAGCAAAACACACCCATAAAAAAGCTATAGTGGCCATACTAATATCAGATGATGCAAACTTTATACTTAGGAAAGTTGTAAGGGACAAAGATGGGCATTTTTATTAATCAAGGGATTTGTACAGCAGGAAGAAAACACTCTTAAAAACATATGTGCGCTGAATGAGAGGCCAGCAAAATATTTAATAGAATTGTTGACAAATCTGAAAAATAATATCAATAACAACACAATAATTGGGGGGGCCCTCAACATGGCTTTGTCAACACTGGATAGGTCAAACAGACTGAAACCCAACAAGAATACACTAGAGCTGAGAAGAGAAATGGAAGAAAGAGTCCTAGTAGATATATATAGGACACTCCATCCCCAGAAACCTGACACATGTTTTTCTCCAATGTATATGGGACATTATCCAGGATAGACTACATGTTGGCACATAAAACATACCTCCATAATATCAAGAGGATAGAAATTTTGCAGACTACCTTCGCTGACCACAAGGCTCTGAAATTATGTGTGAATTTCAAAGGGACACAGAAGAAAAAGTTTAACACCTGAAAGTTAATCAGCCTCAAAATGAATAACCAGTGTGTCCAAGATTAAATCAAAGAGGAAATCAAAACTTTCCTGGAAACATATGATAATAAAGACACAAACTATCAGAAATTATGGGACACAGCAAAAGCAGTACTAAGAGGAAAATTTATAGCTTTGTAAGCACACATCAGGAAGGAAGAAGGGGTCTATCTGAATAGCTTAATGACACAGCTCATAGAATTAGAATGTGCTCAACAAAAGGACCCAAAATATAGGGAGACAGAAGGAAATAACAAAGCTGAGAGCAGATATCAGCGGAGTAGAAACCCAAAAAAACAATCCGAAAGATCAACGAAAACATAAGTTGATTCTTCAAAAAAATAAACAAGATTGATAGACCACTGGCAAAACTAACAAAGAAAGAGAGAGAAACTTGATAACTCGTATTCGGAATGTAAAAGGAGAGATCACTACTGATTTGGCAGAGATTCAAAGGGTAATCAGAAACTACTTTGAGAAACTCTATGTCACTAAAAATGAGAACCTGGAAGAAATGGATAAATTGATGGACTCATAATATTCTCCAGTTAAATGAAGAGGATGTAGCATATCTAAACACCCTCATCACTATTGATGAAATTAAAACGGTAATCAAATATCTGCCAGGCCCAGATGGATTCACTAATGAATTCTTTCAAACATTCCAAGAGTAACTACTACCAATCCTGGCAAGACTCTTTCATGAAATTGAACAAACGGGAACACTTCCAAACAGCTTTTATGAAGCCAACATTACCTTGATAGCTAAACCAGACAGAGATGCTATGAAAAAAGGAAATTACAGACCAATATTGCTGTTGAATGCAGATTCAAAGATCCTCAACAAAATCCTGGCAAATAGGATTCAATGCCTCATTAAGAAGTTCATCCACTATGATCAAGTAGGTTTCATCGCAGGAATGCAAGGATGGTTTAAGGTCAGTAAATCTATCAACATAATACACAACATCAACAACAAGAAAAATAAAAATCACATGATCATATCAATAGATGCAGAGAAAGCATTTGATAAGGTCCAACACTCATTCTAGAAAAAAACTCTCAGCAAGATGGGAATGAAAGGAACCTTTCTCAATATAGTTAAGGCCATCTACCACAAGCCAGTGGCAAATATTATCCTCAATGGAGAAAAGATAAAAGCCTTCCCTCTAAATTCTCACAAAAGACAAGGCCACTCTCACCACTCCTATTCAACATAGCACTGGATGTACTCGCTATAGCGATTAGGCAAGGAAAAGTTATCAAGGGAATCCAGATAGGAAAGGAAGAAGTCAAGCTCTCACTGTTTGCAGATGGATGACATGACACTCTACTTAAAAAACCGTAAAGACTCTACCAAAAAGCTTCTAGAAACAATATAGACTCATATAGACTCATATAGCAAGGTGGCAGGCTACAAAATTAACAAAAATCAATGGTCTTTTTATACACCAATAGTAATAAGAAAGAAATGGACATTAAGAAAACAACCCCATTCACAATAGTGCCACACAAATTCAAATATCTTGGAATCAACTTGACTAAAAATGTGAAGGACCTATACAAAGAAAACTATAACACTCTGCTCCAAGAAATAAGAGAGGACATGCAGAAATGGAAACACATACCCTGTTCATGGATTGGAAGGATTAACATCATCAAAATGGCAATACTCCCCAAAGCATTGTACAGATTTAATGCAATCCCTCTAAATATACCTGTGACATTCTTCAAAGAAGTGGATCAGAAACTTTTGAAATTCATTTGGAACAATAAATACCCTAGAATAGCTAAAGCAATCATTGGGAAAAAGAATATGGAAGTAATTACTTTCCCCAACTTTAAACTTTTCTACAAAGCAATAGTTATCAAAACAGCATGGTATTGGAATAAAGCAGGCCCTCAGATCAGTGGAGTAGGCTTGAATACTCAGAGAATGTTCCCCAGATATTCAGTCACCTAATTTTTGATAAAGGAGCAAGAAATCCTAAATGGAGCAAAGAAAGCCTCTTCAACAAGTGGTATTGGCACAACTGGCTAGCCACTTTCAAAAAATTGAACTTAGACCCCCAGCTAACATCATGTATGAAGGTAAAATCCAAATGGATTAAAGACCTCGATATTAGACCCAAAACCCTAAGATATATAGAACAACACGTAGGCAAAACACTCCAGGACATTGAGACTGCAGGCACATTCAAGCAGAAAACTACACTCTCCAAGCAAGTGAAAGCAGAGATTAACAGATGGGAATATATTAAGCTGAGAAGCTTCTGCACCTCAAAGGAAATAGTGCCCAAGATACAAGAGCCACCCACTGAGTGGGAGAAACTATTCACCCAATATCTATCAAATAAGGGGCTAATTTCCAAAATATACAAGGCACTGACAAAAAATTACAAGAAAAAAACATCTAATTCCATCAAAAAATGGGGAGAAGAAATAGACAGACACCTTGACAAAGAAGAAATACAAATAGCCAAAAGACACAAGAAAAAATGCTCCACATCACTAATTATCAGGGAGATGCAAATCAAAACAACTATGAGGTACGACCTCACACCACAGAGATTGGCACAAATCACAAAGAATGAGAACAAGCAGTGTTGTTGGGGATGTGGAGAGAAAGGAACTCTTATTTACTGCTGGTGGGAATGCCATCTAGTTCAACCTTTATGGAAAGTTATATGGAGATTCCTCCAAAAACTGGAAATTGAGCTCCCATACGATCCATCTAAATCATTCCTAGGAATATACCCTAGGAACACAAAAATACAATACAAAAATCCCTTCCTTACATATATATTCATTGCAGCACTATTTACCATCGCAAGACTCTGGAAACAACCGAGATGCTCTTCAACAGACGAATGGCTAAAGAAACTGTGGTACATATGCACAATGGAATATTATGCAGCTGTCAGGAGAGATGAAGTCGTGAAATTTTCCTATACATGGATGTACATGGAATCTATTATGCTGAATGAAATAAGTCAGACAGAAAAAAACGCAGAATTGTCTCACTCATCTATGGGTTTTAAGAAAAAATGAAAGACATTCTTGCAATAATAATTTAGACACAAAAGAGAGAAGGGCTGGACGTTACAGTTCACCTGATGAAGCTGACTATAAAAGGGATGAGTTTAGTTAGAGAAATAACTACATTTTGAACTATCATAATAATGAGAATGTATGAGGGAAATAGAAAGCCTGTCTAAAGTACAGGTGGGGGTTGGGTGGGGAGGAGGGAGATTTTGGATATTGGTTATGGGAATGTTGCACTGGTGATGGGTCATGTTCTTTACATGACTGAAACCCAAATAAATCATGTAAGTAATCAAGGTGTTTAAATATATATATATATATACACACACACATATATATCAATATATATATATCAATATATATATATATCAATCAAAGGACAATCAATCAAAGGACACCACAAAACTAGAAAAAAAAGAAATAACTGAAAAGATTTCATAAGTTCTTTTCCCATTTGATTTTTAATTAAATTCTTTAATTAAATGAATCAAATACACTATAAGACTCCCAGGGAGATACAACATTGTTCATGAGAGTTTCAGTCATACAATGTCCAATACCTTACCAGTGTACATTTTCCTCCACCCTGTTTTTCCTCCCGCTCTCCAACTGCCTGCAACTGTGACACACACTGTCTCTTTTCTCTCACTACCTTTCTTTCCCTTTTAAACACTGGTTTGCAAACGGTTACTGAAGAGGTATACATATCAGCATCATTTTTCAGAACCCATTTTTGTCCAGAGTGATCATTACTGTCTCTTATTGTCACAGTTTTGACTAGCAGCTCTGGAACAGTAGAAGTGAAGCATTTACTCTTAAAAGAGTAATTTCCTCCCCCCAGTTACATACTATTTTTTTGAAATCAGAATTTTATTAAATTATTTTACATTTTACTATTATAATGATGATAAAGTTTTGAATATCATATTTTATTGTGTTTTTGCAGTTGCCTTTATCTCTTTAGCAAATAAGAAAACAGACCTGACTTCTTCACTGTGTTTAAAATGTTTTATGGTCAATTATAATTTAATTGCAAAGTTAAAGATTGATTTTTTCTATGATCTAAAAATCTACCAATTTTGACAATTTGTCTATTAAATATTTATAGTATCTAAGTATAACATTTTTAATTTGGGGGCCAGGACAAAAGTATAATGGGTAAGGTGTTTGCCTTGCACACAGCTGACCTGGTTTCAATCCCCCGGAACTCATATGGTCCCCTGAGCCTGCCAGGAGTAGTTTCTGAGCCTGAGTGCAGAACAGGAGTAATCTCTGAGTACCACTAAGTATGCCATAAAAACAATAAAATAAAATAAAATAAAGAATAAAACAAACATTTTTATTTAAAGACAATGAAAATATGCTGAAAGTATTTTGAAACATATAACACTTATCTATTAATGCTTGTAAAACCAATATTTGTTATTTCTGACATTTCACATTGAATCAGGGCATTCCCACCAGCAGTGTTGTCCTCCCTCCACCCCTGTTCCCAGCATGTACCCATATCCCTCACTTGTGCCCCACCTCCCCCAGAGTTGCTAGTATAACTGGTCCCCTCTGTGTATAGTTTGTTGTTGATTGGGTATTGATTCTCTTGTCATTTAAGTCGGATTTTGTATTTAAGTCGGGTCATTTTTTTTTATTTCTACTCAATGTTCATACGACTATTTGGTTCTGGTACCATCCATTCCTCCCCCTCCCCTCTATTTATGAAGCAGAATAAGATGATTCAAGTTATGTGGTTCTGTTTGAAAAAAAAATAATAGAAAAAAGGGGGAAAAAAAAGAAAAGTAAAAGAAAGAAAAAAACACAAAAATCAAACAAACCAAAAACTGGGAGTTCGTCTAGAGGTTATAAATATCAATTAAAAAGAAGAAAGGGTGCACTGGTGATGGGGGGTGTTCTTTACATGACTGAAACCCAAACACAATTATGTATGTAATCAAGGTGTTTAAATAAAAAAAAAGATAAAAAAAGAAGAAAGGGATACTACTGTGAAAGATATTTAAGTCAATATGATCAAAATAAAAATTAAAAAAAAGAAAAAAGGGGAAAAAGAAGTAAAACAACAAAAAGACAAAAAAATTACAAAAAAAAAAAACAAAAAAAAAAAACAAAAAATACAAAGCAACAACAAAAATCAAACCAAAAAATCGAAACCAGCGACTATAAAAAAAAAGCACCACAGCAATAAAGTCAACAACCAAACAATAACCACAAGCACAAAATAAAAAGAAAAAGAGAAGAAAAAAATATTTTTTTTCATAGCACAGTAAATACTGGGGAGATTAGAAAGGGAATTCCCTTGGCCTAAGAGATACAGGGTTTCTCTGCCCTTGAAGCATACTGCCATGGGAATAATTACAGGCTCTGTAAATGTTCTTTTTCACACCCCAGTTCTTTTTATGGTGTCAGGAAACTTTTTCTTTTAAGTGCCTTTTTTTAATCTTGAATTTGTTTTTGTTTTATTTGGGTTTGGTTCCACTCACAGCAATGCTCAGAAACCACTTCTGTCTCTGATCTCTGCTTATTACTTGTAAGGCCTCGGTGTGCAATCAGTTCCTGGGATTGAACATAGGTGGGCATGTGCAAGGCAAGTGCCTTACCCTCTGCAATATTTTTCTAGCTCCTAACAGTGGCCAGTTTTACTCATTAAAATTAATTGATAAATTCAAGGATAAGAATAAGAAGATAAATACTTATGTTAATCTTATAATCATATAAAATGTTACATTAGATTTATTATCATGGCATAGGTAAGTAATGAACAGAGTCAGTGAATATAGAATTTAATTATGCTTAATACATCAAAATAAAATGTATATGCAGCCTCACAGACTGAATTACTTATTCAGAAAACTTACACGTGAAGTTTTAATTCTCTATATTTTAGAATGTGACTATACATGAAATATTTAAAGATATGAACTAATAAAATAAGCCCAATAAAGTAAATTCTACTTGAATCCAACTGTTTGACATTAAACTCAAAATTCTACCCTCTTGAAGAATGAGAACATAAATTTTGTTTGTATGGCTCACCCGGACTGTGGTGTTTTAATTAGGCACTCTTAACAAAATATTATGTAGCTAGTAAAGACTAACATAAAAAAGTGTTCTATGTCAGAATCCTGCTTAAAGAAACGATAAAAACAATTTCTGCTTTTCCTTTCATTGTCATACTTAGCATTGTCCAATAAGTTCTTTTGATGGTCAATTACTTCTCGCAGTGCATCACTTTTAAAATGTTAACTTTATATCATTAGATCTAGAAATTTATGAACTTAGATATTATTTGTATTTTCAGGATATTTGCTTAATTTTTGTTAGTTATGCCAACAATATCCAACAAATAGAAAAGAAAGTATCAGGGGCCGGAGAGATAGCGTGGAGGTAAAGCGTTTGCCTTTCATGCAGGAGGTCATCGGTTCGAATCCCGGCGTCCCATATGGTCCCCCGTGCCTGCCAGGAGCAATTTCTGAGCCTGGAGCCAGGAATAACCCCTGAGCACTGCCTGGTGTGACCCAAAAAAAAAAAAAAAACCAAAAAAAAAAAAAAAAAAAGAAAAGAAAGTATCAATTTTATTTCTAGTACTTTAATTTTACATTTAATTTTACAATTCCATTTTTTTAGGCCACAATAAGTGGTGCTCAGAAGTTACTCCTGTCAAGCTCTGGAGAACATTTGGGATGCTACTTGCTCTGTTCTACTTGCTGTGCTATCACTTCAGCCCCTATAACTGTCTTAAAAGTGTAAATATTTATGCTAAACATAATTCAATTGTCATTTAATCTTCTGCTCTTCATTGTACCAAAATATTTTATTGAGCTATTTTGTCTCCTGAAATATTGCAATTAAAGACATTTCTTTAATCCTTTTAAAGGGAACTACAAAAAATAATGTAATTTTTTCTGGCAACATTTATTTATTTTTTTTTATCTCCTCAGATTTTTTTTTTTGGGAGGGGGCACACCTGGTGACATTAAGGGTTACTCCTGGCTATGCACTCAGAAATTGCTCCTGGCTCGGGGACCATATGGGATGCAGGGGAATCAAACCATGTCCGTTCCTGGGTCAGCTGGGTGCAAAGCAAACGCCCTACCACTTTTCTATCATTCCTGCCCCAATTGACAAAATTTAATGTAATTAAATTAAGACTTGCAAGCAGAGAAATATGATATATATTTATAATTTAAAAATATTCCTAACTGAATTTATGTGTTTAGAAGGGAAAGGGGTAAAAGTCTAAGTATAATGGTGAAGGAAAGCAGACACTGATGAAGACCTGCATCAGAAATTTAGATGCTTGAAACACTATGAATGAACAAACAGTATTGTAAAGCACAGTGCCTCAATTAATATTTTTAAATATTAATAATATAAGAATCTGCCTGTGACATTGGTAGAGAAAGATACATTTGAAATATAGGTAACTACTTAGGTTATGCAATATTTTAAGAATAAGATGGTACTTTCAAAGGTTATCTGTCAACATTTTCTTTGTAAATATTCTACGTATAAACATTTAAATTTTATAAACTACATCTAAAGAAGACTGCTTATGTAATATATGTTAGATTCGGTGATGGTGATGGCAAGGATAGAATTTTTTAAGCTTTCACTAAAAATAAGAAATATTTTAAATATAGGGGCTGGAGCAGTGGCGCAAGTGGTAGGGCATTTGCCTTATATGCACTAAACTAGGACAGGCCACAGTTTGATCCCCCAGAGTACCATTCAGTCCCCCAAGCCAGGAGTGATTTCTTAGTGCATAGCCAGGAGTAACACCTGAGTGTCACATGGTGTTCCCCCCCACAAAAAATAAAGAAATATTCCAAATATATATGTTTAAATCTATACAAATATTGTCCTTTTCTGACATTCATTTCCAATAAAATGCAGAAAAAACTAGAAAAAAACAAAAATTTAAAAATAGTTGAAGTGTAGAAAATTATTTACTTGAATTTGAATTTTCTATTTTAATCATGAATTAAACTAATTGTGAAATCAAAACAAAATTTGTTTGAGCACTGAAAATTGCTTGTAAAGCAATACCATGATATAATTTCATTTTTATATGCCATCATAATATTTATCATGAAACATACTTTATCCCTTGATTATATTTAATAAACTATCTTAATTAAGCAAACACAAGCTCTTTCTGCTAGGAACAATAATTAAAATGGTATTATGGAAGTTGAATTAGAATGTACTGAGGATAAATACAAACTTAATCAGAAAAAAACTGTAGCACATTATTGAATATACTTTTTAATCAGAAATTTTGTCTTTTTTGGTGCTTACCCACTGAAGATAAAAATGTAAACATGATATCTATTTATTTTTAAATAATATCATATTTAAGCACCTTGATTACACACGATTGTAATTAGGCTTCAGTCATATAAAGAACACCCCCTTTCACCAGTGCAACATTCCTATCAGCAATGCCCACAATCTGAGTTTTTAAATAATTTGGCCCCAAGCAAGGTTTTTAAATAAAGTAGTCCCAAAGATCTAAATACAAGTTTTACGAATCAAATATCAAGGTTACTTAGTTATTGTTGTTGTTAGGAAGTATACAAGCAAGAAGAGAGACCCTCTGACTTTCTCTTTAACTTCACATACAATGTCTCCTTACTATAGTTCTTAGTTTTCTACCAGAAGAATATATGAATTCCTAAAGTGATAATAATATGCTACATAAAATCACAAGTTAAACTGCAGCTGTTGCAAATTTTTTGTGAAGAAGCTATGTTTAATCAAATCCCTAGTACTGATAGAAATACTCTAATTCTTAATAAAAACACGTTTTTGTCTTAATAAATAATTTAAAATAATAAATAACCTGAATGTTCCATATGTATTCTGTCTTCTGACTATACATCTGAGCTTAATTCCAATACAGATCTGAGAACTCCAACTTTGTTAACACTTCTTATATAAAGCTTCTTATATAAGCTCATATTAGATTATTGGGGAAGCAACAACAAGAAGTGCATTAGGAAAAGGTGTCAGTTATTTTCACTCTACAGAAAAAAGCTTACAAAACAAGTGTCTTTTACCAGTGGGTAAAATGGCTTTATCATTTATTATACTAGGATTACTTATTTCTCAACATTCTACCAAATCTATTAAAGGTCTGCTTTGTTTGTGTATTTTATTTTTATTTGTCTGTTTTGTTTCCTGGGTAATACCAGGTAGTACCTAGGGTTTATTCTTGGTTCTGAACTCACGAATAATTTCTGGAAGGCGCCTTAGAGGATCACATGGAATGCTGGGGATCAAACTCCTTTTTGTCAGATGCAAAGCAAATGCACAACCTGCTGTGCTATCACGTGGGCCTCAACTATCTTTTTTTTTTGGGGGGGCACACCCGTTTGATGCTCAGGGGTTACTCCTCGCTAAGCACTCAGAAATTGTCCCTCGCTTGGCGGGACCATATGGGACTCAGGGGGATCGAACCAAGGTCCTTCCTTGGCTAGAGCTTGCAAGGCAGACACACCTTACCTCTAGCACCACCTCACCGGTCCCGGGCCTCAACTAGCTTAAGGTTTTCACTTAAAACTATTTCTTTATTTTTCTCTTTGCACATTATCTTCTCTCCTTAACACATTTTGGTCTCTCCTTTGAATTCTGCAATGATTCTAAACTTGACTCTGTTTCCTTTTTAACACAGAGCACCAAGGAGAATCATTGTTAAATGCAAATCATATCATGGCACTAAAGAAAAAAAATATCAACATGATAGGATAGCTCTTGGTAACAACTTATTTTCAGTGAAGGAAAGAAACGAACAGACTCCTGCAATTTTTACTACTTTTCGTCATCAATAGATTTATAACTTTACTACACTGAAACTCAGTGTTTTATAATAGATGCTGCCTAGCCTGTTCTTAGCAAGACTAAAATTGAGGGTGTGGGCCTGATGATCTGGCAGAGCAGAGTTTATCCAGGAGGTGAAGATGGAAATTAGGAGCTGAATGTGCTTCCTGGGTCCAACTCTGTGTTCTCAGGCTTGCTAAATTCTATGATTTATCACTAAGTAGCCCTTTGCAATTAATTTAAATACAAATTAAATATATATTTTTTGTAACTTTTATTCCGTCTTTGGGCCACAACTAGAAGTGTTCAAGGGTTACTCCTGGAAGGGATGATGAGGCTTGAATGCCTGGTTTGTTTCTATAAAAGTCACAAAAGAGATTGATCCAAGTGTCCTCCTAAATTCTCTTTGACTTTGTTACTTCCAAAAAGTGGTTTTATAAACAATTAATTTAAAACTTAATTTCTGCATTTCCATTATCTGGACTGTCAATTTTTCCTTAAAATCATCATGACTTATCATGACATTTGGCATAAAATTCAGTCCTGAAAATAATTCACATGGTTTCCCAGCCTCTCATTTATCTCCTATAAACTTTGCCTAATCCACAATAGTTATATTGACCTCTTATTTTTCAATGAACTTGCAAAGTAATCTCTCACTTCAGGACACATGTACTTTATCTTAAAGACAAAGGACTAACTGGAAGTGCGTAGTCTGTACCCTTTTACATTCAGTCTTAATGTCAAATGCCATTTTTTCAGAAAGATCTCCTTTGACCAGTGTATAATAAGAAAACTATTATTTTCAATACATAGACTGACTCATATACATGTCAATCCAATTGTCTTAATTACATTTTCTTTGTAGTATTTTAACTGATTAAAATCACTATTTATTAATTAATCTTCAACCAAAATTAGAATGTGAATCTTATATGAGCAACAATTTATTAAAATCTCAAAACCAATGATAAGAATACAGTAAATATTTTCTAATAAACAATGCATTATATTTACAATAGCCTTTGATAAAGAACTTCCATTATAGAATGCCTATTCTCACCTCTATATCAGTTAGTATAGGAATTATCTGAAGACAAGAAGTTTAATTGATTAAGCAGCTGCAGCAAGAACTATACTTACCCTGAAGACTTGAATTTGTCAAGCTGTTATTCTTTTCTCAGGAATAATAGACAAGAAAATTCTTAATTGCTTAAAGTGAAATACAATTATTTTATGGAAGGACAGTTAGGCAATTAGAAACTTGAAGGAATGAGCATATATGGTGAATAAACAGTAATATAAGAACTATTCCATTGTGTAAGAGCAATGACAACATTAGGGCCTATGTAGATAAGATGGGAAAAAGT
The DNA here is from genome assembly GCF_024139225.1 of Suncus etruscus. Classification (NCBI taxonomy): domain Eukaryota; kingdom Metazoa; phylum Chordata; class Mammalia; order Eulipotyphla; family Soricidae; genus Suncus; species Suncus etruscus. The sequence goes on from NC_064852.1 coordinate 37,684,074, forward strand.
GGGCTGAAGAGATACTACAGTGGGTAGCAAAAATTGATTTTGGCTAACCCAGACTAAATCCCTCGCATCTTCAATAGTACCTTGAGTCAGCTAGTTGTGATGATTGAGCACAAGGCCAGAAATAGGTTCTGGCATTGCCAGGGGTGAGCACCCCCCAAAAATAAATAGGATAATAATTAATGTTGTAGTTTGCTAAGTACTGTATACTTTTCTATTAAACAAAAACTTTAATTCCTATATAACCTTATGACATAATTTTCTATAATGCTTCTTTCTTGCCTATTCCACTACATTACAATTCTAATCTCTGAGACCAGTCAAATGAATAATTAAGAGGCTAACAACATATTCAACAATATTTAAATATTGGGGTGCATACCCTGCTGTGGCAGATTTTATTTTAATCACTGGAACTTCTTGCTTCCCAGAACATCACTGGGTGCAATCTTTGTGATTCCAAAACACTACAAAGTATCTTTGTGATATTCAACAACACAGGGTCAGCCTAACCAGTTCTGCATTTTCATTGATAACACTGAAATGCTATTTAAAAAAAAAACCCTGAGATGCCTTGGCCTCTGTAGCACAAAATATGAGAATCCTTTGCCTCCCCTGCCCCACCAAAATCTCTGATATTACTTGATAAATTTCTCCTATTTGTACATATTAAACTACTTTAGATTACCTCTGATTCCAGACCTTAAGAGCACAGACTTTATTTTATTGTAATCACTATTACTAATTGATATTCCTAATTATGCAAATGCATTATATATTGTGTAATTTGTACAGATTCCTATGTACAGAGTATACCAACCATTATTATTATTGGCCTTTATTCATTTTGGTCATTTTATTTGTTTGAAGAATACAGGGGACTTATTCATGGATCTGTACTTATGGATAACTCATTTATTGCCTTAGAGCAGGGGTCCTCAAACTTTTTAAACAGGGGGCCAGTTCACTGTCCCTCAGATCATTGGAGGGTCTTACTATAGTAAAAACAAAACTTATGAACAAATTCTTATGCACACTGCATATATCTTATTTTGCAATGAAGAAACAAAACAGATACAAATACAATATGTGGCCCGCGGGCCATAGTTTGAGGACTACTGCCTTAGAGGAAACAGAGGGGATACTTTGATTGAAACTGAGATCCACCGAATGAAATAAAGCACCTATCCTCTTGAATTAGAACCTTTGAACAATAAGAAGGCAGTATGCCTACATAAATACATGATAGTGAGAGGTACATAGATAAATAATAAATATTTTATTTGAGGTCGCATATGACAGTGCTATGAGCCTATTAATGTCTTTGTGCTTAGAAGTAACATTAGTAGTATTTGGTAGTCTGGGCTTCATGCAATTCCAGGGATCTAACCTGGACCTCTTGCACAAAAAAACTTGTGGTTAAGTTAGAGAAATATTGCTTTGGAGAAATTCCAATACAGTTTTATTTGGTTTGTCTATAAATATAGTTAGACCAGAGTTATCAGTCAAATTGAGCCTAGAAGACATTTTAAACAGAGAAATTCAGTGACACAAAATATATACAGGATATTTTCTCAGCCATGTTTATTATTGAAATGTTTAAAATATTAAGCATGGTCTATTGTTATGATTAATACATAATGGTAATGAAATTTCTTTAGAGACAAATGTATAATAAAATAAATAAATTCTGTTAGTTTACACCCACTTTTGTCCAAGGCAAAACCATTAACATAATTTATCTTTCTTTTCACTAATTTTTTGACTTGTAAAAGTCACCCTGGATAAGTATTATTGTCTCTCACTTGACCTTCACTTTCATGGTTGGTAAATAAAAAGGTTTTAGTTTGGCTTGGTGAATGGAGAGGAACAGTAAGGGAAGAAACCAACTGACTCTGTGATTCTCACTTGACTGGCTTGGTTTATAAATGTGCACCTGACCCTGCTTCAGACCCTTTCACCAAGAATTAGAAATATGCTGCTGGGGCGCTTTCACAACTGGCTCCTGAACTGGGACTCAGGGACCTGAAAAACTCCGACAATGGTGAATGACCTAACCCTCTGGTGGATAATCACCAGAATGACTCCCTTGAGATGGTCTGAATATGTTGTGTCTTTGACTGGAGTATTATTGCACATGGCACACCTTTCTTAATGGCTTCATGTTGCTCTGGTCCATTTACCTGCATTTCTCTCTCTGGACTGTATGTGCCAGGCACCCTACAAATTCTCCTATGCCTATGCCCCAAGAGGGGACGGGTACCTTCCCAATGGTGATGAATTCTGCATCTAAAGGCTGATGCCTACTGCCTTTCTTCTTCCAGAGGTAATTTGTGCGAGGACCTCGGCTCCCCAATCTGCAGCAGATATTGAGGCCACTGAGGGGGTAGAAGCTAAATAAGACAGCTGATTGGAGGGGAACCAACAGCAGAGAGATGAGCGGGCTTCCCCGCAAGATTCCAGCCTAAGTACCAAAGTTACATTTCCAAAAGGTACCTTTCACCTTTCCAAACAACCTCAGCAGCCTATCACAGAAGGTGGAGTTGGAGAATCCAAGCCCAGATGAACCCCAACTGAGGAGGAACTTTCAAAAAATACTTTTCTTCTAGGTTAATCTCTTGTCCCCATTTGCAATAGTCACAGTATTGCTGGATAAACTGTGTTTTCTACCTGTATAAATCTTAATGGCTACTCTTTGTTGTATGGCCCACTGCAAACAGATAATTTTGTACCTAACTCTAGTAGTTAAGTTTGCACAGTTCCAAGAAAATGCATAATATTGTTAATTTTTAATGGTTCTCAGCTATCCTAATGAATGTTTTACAATTGCTGTGATGCTTGATTGTGTACCCATTTAGCAATTTATTCTCAAGTATGTCTGCAAAAATGTCTAATATTTTTGTCTGCAGAAGTTTATTGTAAAGGAATTTTTATATATAGACTCTTTTGGGGGGGGTTGGGTCACACCTGGCAACGCTTAGGGGTTACTCCTGGATCTACACTCAGAAATCACTCCTGGTAGGCTCGGGGGACCATATAGGATGCCTGGATTCGAACCGCTGTCCTTCTGCATGCAGGCAAACACCTTACCTTCATTCTGTATTTCCGGCCCCAATATATAGACTCTTATTGTAGTGCTCATTATAAGAATGTTGTAGCAAACTTATTTTAAATTTATGTATATCTGCAGAAATGTTATAATAATTTGTTAAAAGAAGTATATGGAAAATTGAATTTTCATGCTATTGACTGATATTACAGTGCTCTCCGTTGAATGTTTAATAACTTATTTCAAATTAAGTATACCTGCAGAAATGTTCGAAAAACACTTTGAAAAAAAATTTGACTTGTATTGTACAAGAATATGAGAAAAGTTGATTGCTTTGAGAAATATGTACAATTTAACCTACAATGCTTTTTCCATCCACGTCTACCTTCTCCAGCAGCAATTTCTAGGAATTAGAAAATTTATTCACCAACTTACATACTGTTAAAGAACTTTTTCTTTTTATTTCCCCAATTTTACTGCATGTATGCAAAATACTGCTACCCTTTTAATGTCTCTTATGTGTTTTTCTCCATTTGAATATAACTTTGGGACATTGTTTGTTTTATATCATATTTATGCATTTTCTATTAAAGTAAGGAAAATTGTTGGAATAAGAGGTTTTTACCTAAAATTCTTCTTTACTTGCACTTGTTTACCTGTTTTATCTCATATTTATGCATTTTCTATTAAATTATTAAGGGGAAGTTGTTGGAATAAGAGGTTTTACCTAAAATTCTTCTTGCACTTGTTTACCTGTTTTATCTCATCTTTACCGTATTTGCTGGTGTATAAAACGACTGGGCATATAAGACGACCCCCCAATTTTGCAGTTAAAACATAGGCTTAGGCCTATATTCTCTGTATCAGACAGACCGTTCCTGTGCTGCAACTGTATATACCACAGTGAGCCAATCACTACAAGCAAAGGTTCAAAGGTTATACTGTAATAGACTTCCTCTCTGACTCTAACAATCTGAGCAGGCTTTTTAACAGTGTAGATTCGGGTCCAGAACATTGTCTAATTTGCATGCATAAAAAGCCTGCTTGGATTTGCTGAGTTAGAGGCAGTCCGAGCAGCCTTGCAGTGATTGGTGCGGGATAGAGTTGGAAATTCATTTTGTGGCAATATTCAGACAATTTTAGTTTAGCGGCATATTGAAACATTTTTGGGATATACTTGTCTTATAAGACGACCCCCGATTTTCGGTTGACTTTTTTTTGTTTCGAAAGTCGTCTTATATGCCAGAAAATACAGAATGCATTTTCTATTAAATCATTAAGGGGGAGTTTTTGGAATAACAAGTTTTTATCTTATTCAAGATAATTTTTCTTTGCTTGTGCTTCTCTCCCATGAGCAGGAAGTACCTCTTGATTGATCCCCTATCTCCACCTGTTCTCCTGCCATGGGGGTGGTCCTGCGCTTTCCAATAAAGACATTGGACCAGTAAGGCTTCTTTCAGTTTTGGTCCAACAGATAGCCTATCTGCCTACTGGCATATTTGCTTGCTAGCATATAGCTTGTGGTGCAAGTTCTGAACATGTTTAGCTACCAAATCTTTTATGGATTATATTCTGTGTCGATGCTGCATACAAATCCACATTTCCTCAATCCCCATGGGTCTGGGGTATTCTTTTTTGAAAAAAATCAAGAAATCATAGTGCTAAATTTACCATTTAATTTGTTAGTAAATGGAGGCCTAAGGTAAAGGGCAATTTTTTTTTAAGACTGTGAAGGCATTCCTTAGAGAGTCCTGAAACTCAATGATCTCCACAGTGTTAATAGGGGGGCAGTGCATTAAGAAATGTGTGGGTTAGGGAGCCTTAATCCCCTGTTTCAGGGCTCAAAAGCTTCTAAATAATCTACGTTTTTCTTTTTTTTTTTTTTTTTTTTTTTTTTGGTTTTTGGGCCACACCCGTTTGACGCTCAGGGGTTACTCCTGGCTATGTGCTCAGAAATCGCCCCTGGCTTGGGGGGACCATATGGGACGCCGGGGGATCGAACCGCGGTCCTTCCTTGGCTAGCGCTTGCAAGGCAGACACCTTACCTCCAGCGCCACCTACCCGGCCCCTATAATCTACGTTTTTCAAAGAAAAGAGCAAACATATTATTTCCTCTGTTATGTAGGTGAAAGCTGACACTTTATTTCTATTAAAAATATTAGGTTTTTTTTTTTTTTTTACCATAAAGCTATTTTGACTGATCAGAAATGAGAGAGCTGAGAGGATGGTGAGTTAAAGATTAATATTTTTTCTTAGGTCTCATTGGCCTTACTGATATGGCTATTAGCTTTACCCAAGTTAGTGGACACTTCTGGACACTTTTCCAAGAAACTCCTATCGAGATTATGTGTTGCAAGCCTATTCGAACCTGAGAATAGCAGAATTTTGAATGTTTAATATGAAATGAGCAGAATAGCTGCATGAACTGACACTAGATAGGAACATTTTAAATGTGACAAATGTAGAAAAATCTTTGCTTGATATCATTCCCTTTCTCCACATATGAGAATTAATACAGGTAAAAATCCCTATGTATTATGGAATGTGGAAAGATCTTTATTAAATTCTAAAACCTTACATTATGTATTAAAATGTGCCAAGTTAAAAATCCTTTTCGTCAATAGAATTCAAAAAAGGCATCTCATATTTTTAAATATTAATAAACATGTGAAAATTCTTATTTTCTGACTGAAAATAAGGCATTTAAGGTATTTCCTCAATGTTATGTACTTTATCCAGAAGAGCATTATCACTGCAGAAATGTTTTATCATACAATGCACAATTGCCCTCATTCAATCTTAAGGACTTAATGAACATACGAAAATTCAACTTCTTAAAAAAAATCTTAATATATATTTTTTTGGGGAAAGTACTATTGTGCTACACAGCATGCTTCTCAGCATACTGACCCTACTCACGGGTCACTCCTGGTGGTGCTCAGAGAAACCAGTCCTGTGCCACAGATCAAACTTGGATTAACAGAATGCAATGCATGTCTTCACACTGCTACTCCCTCTCTAATCTTGGAGAAATCTTTCTACCCTTATTGGTTTTGAGCTTAAAAAGACTTAAAGCCCACAGTTAATAGCAATTATTAAATTGTTTGTTTTACAATACACAAATTATTTCTAGGAAACACAATGAAGCATGGTAAAATATTAGAGCCTTTATGTCTTTTGTGGTTTCTTTTTCTGGGGGAGGGTCATATTTCAGAGTGCTTGGTGTTTACTCCTTGCTCTGTTTCAGAGACCAATTTTAGAGGGCTTAAGGGGAGTACTTCAGATATTGTCAATTGCATGCAAGGAAAATATCCGATATTGTTCCTGGACTTTTTTTTTTAATTGTTTTTTATATTTTATTTTTTGTTTAGTTTTGTTTTTGTACCACACCTGATGGTTCTCAGGAGTTACTCATGGAAGACTCGGGGGCCATATATGTTACAGGGCATCAAACCCAGATTGGTGTGTGCAAGACAAATTATTACTCAATATAGTATTGTCCAGCACATCCAGGACATTTCCTGATTGATAAATAAAACAGAAGAAATTTAGATATACAGTAGTCCTAAGTGACAATTTTTTTATTGTTTTCTACTTTTACTTTCAGTTTTACAAATAAAGGCTACTCTTATTATTTTGGGGAATTAGCCATAAAAAACTATAGATATATACTTGTACATAAATGTATTTAAAATTTTCACATTTTGAAATAAGAATATCTTAATTTAGACTACTTCTAACGAGTCAAGACTGGCTCTGATAAGACTGGATCTTTATTCATTTCTTTTGCTTTCATTTCTTTTGTGTCAGTGTTTGGACATACTTTGCAGTGCTCAAGCTTTGTCCTGGTGATGCTCTGGCCATATGCATAGTCTAGAAATAAATGTATTTTGGGCACCGATATATACTAAAAATATACTAAATATACCTATAGATACTACCTGCTGTAGTATCTCTCCAGCCTAAAAGTTATTTTCTTATTTAACTTTCCCCTATTGTTTCCCCTATATGAAAGAGTCCCAATATCATTTCTTATAAAATTAGAATTTTCTTTATGGGGACTCTGATCTCATGTGTTAACCTAAAGTGAATTAATTATCTATGATTTTAGTTCCATATACCACCTCATAGTTTATCCAGACTTCAACCAACATATAAATGGATAGCAAAAACATTTATTTCAGAGAATTTGGAATGATAAAATAGTTTATATTGAAAACTATGCACCAGAAATAAAAGAGTAGAAAGTAAACCCTAATAATTCATATTTACAAGGATTTAAGAGGCATGTGTATATGACACATAGTTGAATTGCATAACGATTCAGTACTACATGATCTTTGTTCGAGAGAAAATTTCAATAATGTAATCTTAAAATTTTATTATTAAATTTTCAACATAAGCCTCTAAGGGAATGAATATTGATAAATATTTTTAAATATTGATAAACTCACCTTTCTATATACTTCAGCATTATATAGTAAAGCTTAGAAGTAAACTACATGCTGCATTAAATATAACCTACAAAATGTAAATTTATTATCTGTTAGAAAATGAAAATTGCAAGAGATCTTTTATAATAGCTGAATAAACTATGATGTTTAAAATGTCTCATATATTATTGCCATTCTCAGCAACATGAACATTTCTGAGAACTACGCTTTCAGGTATGTCTTAAAAGTGTCATGTAATAAATTATATGAAACTAAATATAAAAAGATTATGATACAAATCAGCTGTGTGTTTTAGTCTGTTTTGATTATTGTCACATCTGTTTTTACAATTTACAGAGACATTATTGAGGGCATATAAGAACAGAGGTCATATAGCTATTAAATATGGAACTAGGGCCTTATCAACTCATGCCAAATAATGTGAAGAGAGAAATAAAAATACAGCTTAAATGTACTAAAACAAATCTACATATCACAATGTGTTATGACAGCATTAAAAGTCTACAATAATAAGAATATTAATCAAAAACTGAAGTACTACCTGCAAATTTTATCACCTTACTTAGAGTCACTTGCTCACTTTTCATTGATTTGATGATGTTCTCAATGTTTTATAAATAGCAATATAAAATCTAACTATTCTGAGCATTAGTATTATCAGAGAAAACATATATATATATATATATATATTTGTGTTTGTGATATAAGCCCTTAAGAAAATGTAAAATAAGTTGGAAGGCATTATTATAACTAGGGGACATTCTGGATTGGAATCTTTGTACCACATGGTTCCTTGAATATCACAGAGTATAATCCAGCCCTGGAGGCGACAAGAACCCTGCATGTTTTCTTGGTGTTCCATGACACTATCCAGGTAGAATAAAGAACCCCCAGGTATAAGGTATAGCATCATATCTACATCTCTTACATTTAATCAACATTCATTCAGGATGGTTGAGAACCACAAGTAAATCAAGCCATCATGCTGTTTGGATATTTTAAATATATGTATATTTATATTTCATATTATATATAAAACTAAAAGCAATAAACTGCAGATATCAAATTTCATAGTTAATTATTTGTAAGATAAGAATATAAAGATTAGAGATTATTTTTCTATGCTACTTGCCAAATAGAAATATTTTTTCTTTCTTCACTTTATTTTTTTTCTTCCAATAAATCAGGTCTTATCAGAAAATAAACACTGGTTTATATTATTACGTACCATATATTTTAAATTTTATAATTTTTCATGACTAAAATAACATCTTATGTTAAAACTTTGTGATTGGAGGGGCCGGCGAGGTGGCGCTAGAGGTAAGGTGTCTGCCTTGCAAGCGCCAGCCAAGGAAAGGACCCCGGTGTCCCATATGGTCCCCCCAAGCCAGGGGCAATTTCTGAGCGCGTAGCCAGGAGTAACGCCTGAGCATCTAACGGGTGTGGCCCGAAAAACAAAAAAAACAAAAAAAACAAAAACAAAAACAAAAAAAAAACTTTGTGATTGGAAAGCAAACCAACTATGTATTTTGTTCTTTTGGGTATTTAATAAATTATCAAGCTATTTCTACTTTGATTTTTAAAATATTTATTAATCAAGTATTTATGTAGCTAACACAAAATACTATAAGGATTAAAATGTATGTCTATTTATTGTATATATAAATTTAATATAAATTACATAATGCATAAAATAATTTAACTAAATCACACCTCTAATTTCTGAATTGGTTAGTTTCAAATTTATTTCTAAAAAATAACAGAGTTATTATCAGTCTGTCATTTGAATTAGTAATAAGGATAGTTAAAGAAATCTTAGATGAAGGGATTTGTTTTATAAACCATTATTACCTCTTTATATTACTACTATTTTTTAACTGATTTAAATACCTTGGTTACAAAGTTGTTAATGATTGAATTTCAATTTTCAATGTACATCACTCATGAATATTTTCCACCACAAATGTCCGTAGGTCCCCTCCACCTGCTTCTTGTGCACATATTTTATTTTTCTCTCACTCTCCCACCCCTATTTTTCTTTATAGACACTGTGGTTTGCACTATTGTTACTAAAAGGGTGCTATGCTTATCACTTAATTTCAATTCAACTCCCAGTTATTGTCCAAAGATATCTGTTCCAACTATCCTTGTCATAAATGTCTCTTCTCTACCTTAAACACACTGCTCAATTATTTGTGGCAAGCTTCCTACCTTATACTGGTCCTCCTCCTCCTGATCTTTTCTCTATTATCTCTAGATATTATTACCATACTACATTGTTATTTACAGTTGCATAGTAATCCATTGTATAGATATACAACAGTTTCCTTAGCCACTTATATGGTTTTGAGAACTGGGTTTGTCTGCATATTCTTTTATTGTGAAAAAATGTTGCAATGAAGATACGACTGAAGCTTGTTTGCATTGTTAGGGGCTCTACAGGTATAAATATAGGAGTGGTATTGCTGGATCATAAGAAAGTTCAACTTCTAAATTTGTTGAGAAATATCCATATTATTTTCTGAAATGGCTCCATCAGTACATTTCTACTATGATGACTGAAAGTCCCTTCACACCATATCCAGGCCATCACTGGTTGTTTTTATTTATTTATTTATTTACTTATTTATATATTTTTGTGATGTGTGCCAATATCTGTGGTGTGAGATGATATTTTATTGTTGTTTTGATTTGCATCCCCCTCATGAGTATGTGGAACATTTTTTCATGTGCCTTTTGGCCACTGTATTTCTTCATTTGAGGAAATATCTTTTCATTTTTTCTCCCCCATTTTGAATAGGGTTAAATTTTGTTTTCTTGCTGAGTTCCACCTGTGCCTTTTCTAACTTATTTATTAAACCATTAGCAGATGGGTATTGGGTGAATAGTTTCCCCCATTCTGAGCATAGTCTTCGTGTTCTAGTCACTGTTTCCTTTGAGGTGTTTTTAAAATTCTTTTGTTGTATGCTTATATAGACTATTGACTTCAAAGAGTGATATTTAATAGTAACATAAGTTATGAAAAGTTAATAAATAATTCAATATCATACTCTAAAATTTAAGACTATATTAATGATCTGATTATTAAATGTTCTAAGGAATGTATTATCAGATAAACATATTTGTTAATTTTTATTCTTTTTTTACATGATCAATAAATTTGTTGGTCACTGCTAAAATTTCAAATTCTGGCTGAAGTGCAAGTATTAACTACAGCACACAATATAACTAAAAAATTTTATACTTCTATATAACTATGCCAAACAGATGAGAACCATTTAGGAGTGTTAAGTTAAATAAAACACATAACTGATTCTAGAACAGTAGTTAATAAAAAAATGCATCTATGAGAATAGCTATAATATTCTCTGGAGATTGTGATTTGGTTTATTCACAGATGTTTCTCAGAGGAAAATATAAGCCAATTATTGTAGCCAAGACTTATTTTTTGAAACTTATATAGCCATAAAAATATGCTGAGCAAAAAAGTTATTTTAAATAGCTAAAACAATAATTTTTGAGGATGTGTAGTAAGAAATTAGTAGATTGTAAGATATTCTTCTAAAAGAAAAGTCAATAATTTATAAGATAAAGTTTGTTGTTGTGTTTCGTCTAATTTTTCCACAAGTTTCAATTGTTCAATATACTTAATCTCTTAATGAAGAATTAATGCATACATCCCTAGATTCAAAGTAACTAGTACATTTTATCAGTGGTTGAAAGCTTCAAACAGCACCCTGAATCATGTGTCACTTTTAACCCCCAAAGACATTCTGTTATCTTCCATTTTGGCTTATGGATGTATAAAATGGTGAATGTCTCCAGGAGCGTTTTGACATCACTAAAATTGATGATTTGGTCTCTGTAAATTGCCTCCTGGTTGTCTCTAATTCGCAACTTCTCACCCTTTACTCTGTATTTTTCTTTACTCAATCTTTGATGTCCTAGGGTCAAATATGTAGGGCAAAACTCAACTATAAAATATTGTGAAAAACTTTTAAGAGAAGTTGTATTACATGAAATGAAGTCACATAAACAACCCAACATAGAAACAGAACCAAGCATATTAAAAAGGATGCTATTAAAATATTTTTATCAGGACATTATATTTTATTAGAAAATGAACATCAAAAAGTTAAATCAGCTGCCTATGGAGAAGCTGAAGTATAAAATTTTATTATTGAGAGAAATTAGAAGCTACATGATTTTAATTTTAAATGAAGATATAATCACATAATAAGAGCTGCAATATTTGGAGATGTATGCCCACTTTTTAGTGGACAACTATGTAGGAAAAATCATACAAAAGTAAGTTAAAACAATATGAGTTCCATTTTACAAATCAGGTAAAGAAAAGTAATTGCTGAAAATAACTGATTTTTTAAAAATTCAATGCTTATGAGCTGGGTAAACAATGTGGAGTATATGCCATGCATGCAAGAAATCTAGAGTACAATTTCCCCTTCAATATTCCCCAAACTACCAAGTGAACCATTGGTGGATCCAAGGACCAAAAAACATCACTTCTCTAGACTAAGCAATGAATTCTTAGACCTACTACCTGCAGTCAAATATCATTGTTACAGTTTCTAGGAACTTTCATTGCGACCTCTAGCAAAAAAAATAAATAAATAAAAAGGCAAATAAATAATTTAGCATTTTTATTGTAAATACATTTTCTATATTATTGTTACCAATGGATGTCCCTTGAAAACTTAAGTCAAGTGGGGTTGGTAGAGAGGTAGCAGGAATTCAAACCACTATCCTTCTGCATGAAAGGCAAACGACTTATCTCCATGCTATCTCTCTGGCCCCGCGAATAATTCTTAATTCAAAAAGTTAAATAAGACCAGCAAGATAATACAGGACATAAGTTACATGTTCTGCACATGATTGTTGCCCTAACCAACACAGTTCCAAAATATAGTCCAGAGCACTATTGTAGGAGTTAAGTCTAACTTCGGTTCCATAAGTAGCTCTAAGAACTATTGGCTATGACATTACAACAAATGGGACAATTATAAATATTGCCTATATCTCACACGTAATTAGTCCAGACACAACATTAAGGTAAAACATGACTAGAAAATGCAGAGATAAAATTACAAAAACAAAAATATCCAAAAAATATTTAATTTGCTAGATGTAGGAAGTTAAAACAACAATAACAAAAACCTAAGGTTGACTTAAACAACCTAAAAGGGTTATTTGAGCTTGGGCTACAGAGAATGTGACTATTTTTTTTCAATTTTGGCATAAGTCAATAATGATTCATTATATTGTTTTCAGAAGATTTTATTATTATGACAGATTTGTAAATTTCTAAACATTTTTTCAAGTAGAAATAATAAGATAGCTTTAGATGACCTATACATGTTCTTCTTTTACTATTGTCTGAAATATCTTGATTATTGTATTTAAAATGTTGACTATTATCAAACTGGAAGAATTTTTTCCTATATTCAACTCACATATGATATGTATCCAGTACTACAAGACATACAACACAAATTCTACTGTTGTAATAAAATATTTAATATAATGAGGCAAATTTTAAATAAAAACCAATATGACTTAAAATGATTTGATTTCTGAGAGAAATTATTTGGAAAAAAGAAAAGTTTATCTAGGTAAATTTCAATAAAACATCTAAAAATAAGAAGGAGAGACTACAGAAATGTTGAGGAATATAGAAGAATTCTCTTGTATGCTAGAGATAATATAATATTTACATTGAATCTGAAACTTCAAAATTTCTGCATTTAAAACTGCATTTCTCATATAATTTTATTATTTTATAAATTGTATTATTTATTTATTTCTCTATTATTGTTCATTTTAATAGCATTTTAAAGAAATTGATTTTTATAAATTATAGTAGATATGCACACATATCCATGCAGTTCCCCAAGCAAACAGAAACAAATGTTTAGAATCCTTAGAGTGGAGATGAGAGAGAAAAAAATTGAGAGAAATTGCATGTGTATCTATCTTTCTGTGTGTATGTGAGAAAGTTTGATAAAATGCATAAGTATGTTTATTGCATATTGATTTAGTTTATGGTATAATTCTGATTCAGAATTGACTTGTTGATTTTTGACATGCAATATCAAAGTTAATTATAAGTTAATTAAGAACTGTCCTCAGTAAATTGTTCTAGGAGAACACACACAAGTAATTATCACAGATAAGCACAAACCTAGTAGTTTTAGAAGTACTTAAACAGTTATTTGATATTGGAGATATTAATATCAACTCTTTCTGTGCTGTGTATATAAAGGGATAAATGGGCTGGAGGAGTGGCTATGTTTACATTCAGTGATAAAGGAGTCTAGGGAATATTTTTGGTGACATTTCATCAATCCTCCTGTGATGAATGCAAAACCGTGAGGATACAGTGTGTCTGAAAAATTACACAGGGCAACCTAACACTTAAAATTAACCTTCATTACCATTGTTTTCACTTATTCAATGAAAATTTTCAAATAACAGTCAGGTAAGTCTGTGATAACATAAAGTGAAATTATATGAAGATAAATGTCTGTAAAGTTGGTAATAAATATATTAAAATTCAGGTACATATGTATATGTAGCTTTCAATCAGCTATTAGCTTTACTAGAAAACAGAAGAAAACGGTAAACGGTCTAGTGCCTGAAATTAAATCCTTAAAGTGATTCTTCCAACATGAATTGAACACTTACTATGGAAGGACTGAAGTGTATTGATTGTCCATTCATCTGCTAACCTTCCTGTTTTTGTGATCTGGATACACTTGAGCTGATTTGAAGATTCTTTTGATTCAATCCAACAAATCATATCTTCACTGTAAATAAAATCCAGAGTATGTATTTCATTTCCATTGACTGTGCTCAGTGTTGTCATTTTACTTCCATTAAGATAAAAAAGTTCAATTGTTTCAGAATTTGCGATTGCCAGTATAGGTGGTAGATCTGTCGGTTCTATTATAAAAGAGAAAAGAGGAAAGTGAGTTCAATAAAACATTTGAATTGTTTCCTTGCAAATTTTGCATTAATTAAGGTGTTTTCCTTTTCAAAAATGCACAATGCTTTCATAAAGCTTCAAAAATTTGGTTTCAGATCAAATATTTTCTTCAGCTCATCTCCTTAAAATATCTTTTTTAAATTTGTTTTCCATAGATTCTTAGCCATAGTGGACTTTGTAAAGATGACAATAAAGCTATGTACTTTCTTTGCAGACAAAAGAAATGTGAGTTATTTTTCTTAGCAATAATGATGGATACATACAGACTTATCATATAATTTTATAGACTTTCCTTTCAAGCAAAAGGCATACATTTTAAAGGTCCATAGAAGATCAGGGATAGTCTCTGGTGTGAAACATACAAAGAGCATGAAATCATAAAAAGTGTACCCGTGGCCTCCACTTATTTAGCTGTCTAACTGACACCATGAATCAAAACTCATAAATTTCCTTAGTGACAATCATTCCTTTTACTTTTTTGCTCTCTAAGAAAAAAAGTGTAGAAGTAAAATAGACCTTTTAAAAAGTGCACCTTTGTGTTAGAATTGGAGACTTTTAAATACTAACTGTAACACATTGACAAGAATTTAAATTTCATATGAAACAGTGATGATAATAAAGTCATATAATGTTGCAAGTCAGCCCTTGATGGGGTTGACTGATGGAGGGATGGAGGATGAGGTCTTTCCCCTCCAGCTCGGAGCACGCGTCTGCCACCCTATTCAGTCAGCGGTTCTGAGGTGAAGCGGCAGGTAAAAGGCTAGCAGACAGTCAGGCTTGTGAAAATATCAGCTTTATTCGGAGGACAAGACTGAAGCCCAAAGCCTCAGCATCAGTTCCAGCCAAAATAGCCCCCAGCCTTCCACAGACCCTTGCTTTTATCCCCCAGAATTAGGTACCACCCAGTGGTGGGATCAGATACCACCCAATGGTGGGAGCAGAATCAAGTACACCCTAGTGTAGGAGCAGAATGCAAGGTCAAAACCCTAGGGTAGGACAACAAACACCGATCAGGGTAGGGTCAGTAACATAATAATCCATTGAAATGTTTACCATACACAACAATATAAAATGTAACATTACAAGATTTACCCATAAAACCATTGTATTTAGCATATGTTCTAATCAGTTAGTCAAAAAACTTTATTCTTTGTGTTATATACCTAAATAAATAAGTCGCTTTAATCTTCAATAAGGATATAGGAATTTCACTACATTCAGTGGAGCACTATCCATATTTTATTTCTATACGACCGTGTCTCAAAGATCAGAGATTATTCTAGTTGCCTATAATTGGTCCATGAGCTCCTATACACGCCCAGTATTCTCTTTAGTTTACCATAGTACAACAATAAGAGTCACCCATTATAAATATTAGGCAGATTAAGTTGAATCATCTGCTATTTTCTTAAAGACTTTCCACTTAAGTTTGAATAATGTCAACATCATTATAAGCTACAAAACCCAATATTAAATGGGGGTCTAATTACTTATTGACATCATTTCAGTCATCTCTTAGCTCATCATGATCAGGACACACCCGCATTTCTCTTCATTCTTGAACATATTAACCAAAGATCTATCTGTGATGTTAAATCTTTCATCCTGGAAAAAAGTAATTTCCATGTCAAAATGTTTGACTTGATTACCTCCATTTTAAAATAGTTGAATAAACCACTCTATTGAAATAGTTTCTTCTTGCTTTAGATTATAAAACTTGTAAGTCAGGATACTTTAAGTGTTTCTGATCTATTTTATTTTTGACACCATTGGATATCATAAATGATTAAATAATAATTTTAATTTATTATAGTTTCATGTTAGCTACTATAAAAAGTCAAGTACTAAGTGGTTTTAGTGTAAAATTTTTGAAAAAGTAAAAGGATACATATATACATATATATACATATATAGTTCTTCACATATATTTTAATTATTATAAATAATTTGGTTTTCATGAAGTATGACTAGAATACCCCCAAAAGAGCAAGTAGTCATAAAATTCAGAAGAATTTTTATCATTTTATAAGTTTTAATTGATCTTTATGATGGTAAAATGATGATAAATGCATCATCAATAACTGATAAAATTACTTAAGTTTGAATTTTACATTTCCTGGTTTTCATCAATAGTGGTTGGAGCATTCTTAAAGATTATAAGTTTCTCTATTTTCCTTAAGCATATTATGCACTGAGAAAATTTGGATCTGCATGAAGACTTAAAATGGCAATACTAAAGAGGATAAAATGTTCTTCTATGAATAATAAGAAATGTTATCACTTAGAATTTATCTCAATTTTAGTTATAGAATTAATCTCTTTTAAATAAATGCTACACATTATTTAATTAAAAATAATGTGAGATAAACATAACTATAATATAATTTATTAAACCATCAATTTCTTCCCAAATAAAATAAAATTATAATGACTGCCAAAATAAGAACAAAAGGTTCAAAAAAAAAAAAAAAAAGAAAAAAGGTTCAGAAACACTAACACCATTTTTACAAACAATAGTTCACAAAAAACATATGTCAGAATTATCTTTTTTAGCATTACCTTCTGAAATATCTATATTTTAATCTGGTTAAAATTATATTTATTAAGGCAATTGTTGGTTATAAATTAATTACTCTTGCAATTTCATAATTTGCAGCATCAGATTTAGTCACTTCTTACATTAGTTATTTGAACATCTTCCAGTTGACCACTTGGGGGTGGGGGGGCCAAAAAGTTCATAATCTGCTGGACAATGCATTTCATTAGAGATATAGGGTTATTGATAGTCATGTTATCATTTTACATATATATATATTTATTAAAACCAGTGGTTAATTTTCTTTATTTGACAACTGAAATGCCCTTTTTGAAGTTGCTTCTTATACAATATGAATCATACTACTGAAAACTTATTAGTTATTATTTATAAGAAGCCTATATGCGAACAACATTTTTCAGGTAAACTAGAAGATAATTTTAAATGTGTTATTAAAATGCTTCAGAGAGAGATTAGAATATGAAAGAGCACTAAGGTTATTCTGAAAAGAGATAAAAATGGATTAATTATCAACATAAGCAAAGCTTGAAATTTGTAGCTGTTTTTGAGTGAATCAGTTGACTATTGAGTGTAAAACACATCAACCACTGTTTTAAAATACAGCAAAATGAAACAAATAAAGTACTGTGCTGCATAATAGTGCACAAATTTATTTAATAGTTTTGAAAGTTCAAATGATATGCTGATAGAGTTTTATGTTAATTTTATAAAGCTTTATTGAAAAAATATCTGTATAGGTATTGTACTCAATTAACTTTGATTTTTTTTGTTTATTTGTTGTTTTTTGGGCCACACTCTGTGCCATTCACGTATTATTCCTGGCTCTGCACTCAGAAATTTATTCTTTTTTTTTTTTCTTTGTCTTTTTTTTTCTCTTTTTTTTTTATTAATTTTAATATGACAACAAAGATGCAAAGAAAGAGGGACATGTAAAGTTACAGGTGGAGCCCAATCACCCATAAGCAGAATTCTCGGTAGTCCCAACGATGATATCCCTAGCCTTGATCTTTCAACAAAGAAAATTAAGAAAAACAAAACTGAACCCATGTACAATACAATTAATTTTGTCCCTCAAATTCCCAGTTGTATTACATACTATGTTCTTAGCAGCACACAATATAATCCAAAGAGATTAGACTTATTTGTAACTCCTTAAACATTGAGGGCAAAGTACATTTATCTAGTTCCATGCTCATGCTTACTAGTTTAAGTTAACCTCAAAAGTTTTTAGTGGGTTAGTTTTTTCTTAAGGATTGGAGTCAAGGGGAAAATAGTAAAAAATGGTGTTAGAGTGGCATTTGTTTGCATAGGCCACAAATATAAGGGACATGGAAAGAAAAATTATGGTCTAAATACAAGGAGGACCCTACCCCTTGAAGTTTCCCGGCACAGGACTGACTCTAGGGCTCCAGCAAACTAGTTTGTCCAATTCAAGTCATTGTCTGTAGTTCTTATCTAATAAATCTCAGTACAATGTACCTTACACCCTGAACATTGATATAATGCCCTGGCACAGGCCTCAGAAGAATGGGCATCCTCTATTCATCACGCCAGAACCAGGCAAGCTATCTACGAAACATCCAAGGTCTTTTATAGCAACAGCTGGAAGCAGTCCTCTACCAGGAAAGGACACTACCAAGGGTCTGACATAGACCTCCTAAAAAGAGACTTTTCCGTTTACACTAAGAGAAGCAGTCCCTCTACCCAGGAAAGACACTACCAAGGGGTCTGACATCGACCATCTCTAAAAGAGACTTCGTTTACACTGAGAAGAAGAGGAAGCAGTCCTCTACCAGAAAGACACTACCAAGGGTCTGACATTGACTTCCTAAAAAGAGACTTCCGTTTACACTGAGAAGAAGAGGAAGCAGTCCTCTACAGGAAAGGACCACTACCAAGGGGTCTGACATCGACCTCCTAAAAGAGACTTCCGTTTACACTGAGAAGACTTGACAACAACAATGACCTGCTCTACAGGGACATGTTTCTCTCTAGTGCCCTTAAGGTGGTGAGGGTGAAACGAGAGGATGCTCTGCACCATCATGACTGCATTATGGGATATGCAGACCTCCAGGACCTATAATACAGAAACATGATACCAACAACACAGACTATGTGAGAAATTTATTCTTACAGGCTTAAGGGACTATATAGGATGCTGGGAATCAAAACCCAGGTCTGTCCCGGAGCAGCTTCATGCAAATGTCCTACAATGTGCTATCTCTTTGGCCCCTTTGATTTCTATCTTTAGGCAAATAAATATAAAATCTATACAGCCAAAGGAGGTGTCGCAGAGATATAAGGAAATTATAAAATTAAATGAGGAACTGAGGTTATGATTGACTTCTTCCAGTGTCATGACTAAAGCCAATACAGCCAAGCAAAGGTATTCTCTCTCCTCCTACACTGGATTTGCTCATTACTTGTGTCTCATTACTTAAAATTTCTACATGCAGGTTGTAAAATACCATTAGTTTGAGTATTAAATGTAAAATTGATTAACCAGAATAAATGCGATAACTCTTAGCTGATTTTACCTTTTATTAAACAGACAGAATTTCCGCAGAAAGAGCATTAGGTGACTTAACTCAAATGGATAACTATGTTATCAATGAGAGAAGAAATAAACATTAACTTTCCACATAACTGAAATTGATACACAAGGCATTCAGTCAATACTCTAACTTAGCAAGAATTAGACTGAACAAACTGCTGTAACAGACTTTCAGATGAATCAATCTGAGAGGAGACGATTGGTCTTTATCATTTTCATCCTAGGCAAAAATCAACAGTATTAAAAAATAGGGCTGGAGAGATAGCACGGCGATAGGGCATATGCTTGCCACGCAGCTGACCCAGGATGGACAAAGTAGTTTGAATCCTGTCATCCCATACGGTCCCCTGAGTTAGCCAGGAGCGATTTCTGAGTGCATAGCCAGGAGTAACCCCTGAGTATCACCAGGTGTGGCCCCAAAACAAACAAAAACAATAATTTTTGACCTATCAATGTAATCACACCGTAGTAAATATATGTTTCCAGAGTCAAGAAATAACAAAGCACATATTTATATAGTATCATAAATTGTCTATGCAGCTATATTTATTTGCATTAATTTTAAAAAAGAAATTCTCCCCATATGCAGAACCAATGATTTAACCTGTAATCCATATTCAACTTGATAATAGGTTAGATAGTAACTTGCATATGAAGCAGATAATGAAGCATCAGGAGAAGAAAAACCATAAGAAAATACATAACTACAGTTTGCATACTCAAATAATTGTTAAACCTATACAAGCTTAATATTATTGCAAATAATAGTTTATTTATTTTCATTAATCATCTTGGAGCAGGAGATGGTACAAGGGATTGGGTGTTTCCCTTGCATATGATTAACCCAGGTTTGATCCCCAGCATCGTATATAGACACTTGAGCCCTCCACCAAAAATCCCTGAGTAAGAAGAGCAAGGAGTAAGCCTTGAGCAAAGTCTGGTGTGGCACAAAATCAAAATAATAAAAAGAAATACTATTATATGAAGCTTGCTAATAACAAAAAATGGGCATAAACTTATAAATGAATATACTACCTCAACATTACAGCTCTAATTTAAAATGTTAAAATCATGTAAGATGTACAGCAATAATAAAAATGAGAATATGTGCATTCAGTATAATTTAATTTTAATAATACTTCTAAAATTATACCAAAACTAAATTAAATATAAAATGTTTTAGAAAACCACTCAATTTATAAAAGGAAAAAGCATTATTTGAGTGATATGGAGAACATTAAAGTTAATCAAGGCTAACTAAAAATGCAGGTAAAGATGATGTTACCTAAGTAAAAAAAAACATGAAAATTGAAATATGTCTTTTATACTCCTGAAATATTCAAGACCAATTTTTTTCTTATAGTTTTATAAACTCTTTTTTTTTTTTTTGGTTTTGGGCCACACTTGGTGACACTCAGAGATTACTCCTGGCTATGTGCTCAGAAATCACTTTTGGGTTGGAGGACCATATGGGATGCCAAGGATCGAACCACAGTTCATCCTAGATTAGCAAGGGCAAGGCAAATACCCTACCACTTGTGCCACTGCTCTGTCCCCTGTTTTATAAATTCTTTAACATGAAATATATTAGACAATAAATCAAAGAAAATATAACTCATTTCACGAAAGAAAAAATACAAAATCAAAGCAGGACTTTTAATTATGATGGACGAAGCAAATAAAAGTACCTAGTTTTATAATTATAATATTTTACCATAATTCTGTAGTTTTCTCACAATGAATTTATGATTCATTTATTCACAGTTATAAATATTTATAATTTATAAATTATAATTTAATTTATTAATTAGTTTTTAAAATTTTTTTATTTTGAATTATGAGAACAAAGATGCAAAGAAAGAGGACAAGGTAAAGTTACAGTGGAAGGACAATTACCCATAACATAATTCTCAGAAGAAGTCCCCTTGCTGATATCTTAACTTTGAACTTTTAGCCAAATAATGTTAAGATAAATAAAACAGAATCCATGTACAATTACTTTGTCCCTCAACTCCCCAGATTGTAACACATTATAATATTTCTTAACAGCACACAAGGCAATCTAAAGCCATAAAACTTACATAACTCCTTAAACATTAGAGGCATAGTATTTTTTACATTTCCATGTACATGCATATTAGCTTAAGTTAACCTCAAATTTTAAGTGGGTTTTTTTAAGGATTAGAGTCAAAGGAGCACAGTAAAAACGGTGTTAGAGTGGCAATTGTTGTTTGCATAGGCCCACCAATATATGAGAGGCATGGAAAGGAATAACTTTGGCCTAAATACAAAGAGACCCTATCCCTGAAGTTTCCTGGCATAAGACCAACTCTAGGCTCCAGGCAAGTTATCATCCAATCCAAGTAGGTTTCATCGCAGGAATGCAAGGATGGTTTAACGTCAGTAAATCTATCAACATAATACACAACATCAACAACAAGTAAAATAAAAATCACATGATCATATCAATAGATGCAGAGAAAGCATTTGATAAGGTCCAACACCCATTCTAGAAAAAAACTCTCAGCAAGATGGGAATGAAAGGAACCTTTCTGAATATAGTTAAGGCCATCTACCACAAGCCAATGGCAAATATTATCCTCAATGGAGAAAAGATAAAAGCCTTCCCTCTAAATTCTGGCTCAAGACAAGGCTGTCCTCTCTCACCACTCCTATTCAACATAGCACTGGAAGTACTTGCAATAGCGATTAGGCAAGGAAAAGTTATCAAGGGAATCCAGGCTACTATTTCTTAAAAACAAAATCTCCATATAAAGGAAGAAAGCCCTTAGTTGCTGGAAGGTGACAGAAATATTTATAAAATACATATACCCTGACATTTGAAATCACTTTTATCAATTTACCATCTATTTTCTCATAAATTTGCTCTTATCATATTTACACATGATATTATGGTTTAATAAATAAAATTAAACAAATACAAATATTTCTGAAAAATAGTGTAATTGATAAGCATATCAACAAAAATATATATCAATATATAATTCACAGTAATTTGATAATTTGAGATTATTGAATAAATACTAGAACAACAGATAGGTCAGTGATAGCAAATCCATATTAATTACTAATTATTAAAAGGCAGAAAACTTTAGGATGAAGAGCTCAAAATGAGAATTTTCTCTTCTAATTATTCTTATATTTTCTCAGGGAATATAAAACACAATGATCAAGATAGAATAAATTAAAGGTACTTTAATTTCTGTCACTGCTTTCTGGCATGCCTGCTTCGGTATATAAATATAAAGCCTATATTTAAGATCACAGACATCTATTGCTATTATAGAGTATTTCTAATAACTGGTTGATAACAATATGCCAAAGTTCTGACTACTTTATAGGGTTGCTCTATGTAATTTAATCGCTTATTTTCATAAAATATTGAATGCTATTAAGACATAAGATCTCTAATAATTTGGCAAAGATTACCACCTCTGCAAAGAACAGATGGGTCTGTGATTGTTAAAGAGAAATACTCACACATGCTTTCAAAAATGCAATCAATGCAGAGGAAGATCTCAGAACTAAATTGATTTTAAGCAGCTTGAATAGTGAGAATAATAGTCAACAATGCCAAGCAAGCATGGACTCTAAGGGGAATAGTACACAAGAGGATTTCTCTCACTTCTGCTATTATTAGATTGTTCAGTCACTGTTGATTGTGATGGATAACAGTGATCCCTTAAAGACCCACTCAAAAAAAACCCAAAAAACAAACAAATGTTTTTATTTTACTCATGGTTTTAATCCCCGATGAACCATCAGACAATTCTCATAGTTCTTTAATTCCACTTCCACCCCCGCAAATAAGCTTAATACGTATTTTGAGAAAATATACTTTACCCCCTCTGTCAAATCATTTATATATTTAATAAATTAATGTAACTATTTATTTTTAATTTTTATTATATTTGTCCAACTTTGACATAGTAGGTTAACTGCAGGATGTAAAATATATCACATAGTTTAAAAGGAATATTTAATTAATAGCTTAAATGCTATTCTAGTTAAAAACAAATAGCATTATATCAAAACAGAGTTCATTAAATATAAAAACTAGAGGTTGAGAGGCACAGCTGGGCTCAGACCACTCCGCATGCCAGGATTTCTGGGACTTTGACAGGTATGTTGGGGGCTCTGGGCAGGACAGCTAGCCACAGGTCCCCTGGGCTGAACTCCTAGTCCAGGGGGCCAGGATCCCCCCAAACCTGGTGGGTCTTCAGGGCCACGCCTGGTTAATCGGGCCCTGGGGGGAGGGGGGAGAAATCCCGCCCTATGCATCCCGAAACTACAGAGGCACAGCTGGGCTCAGACCACTCCGCTTGCCAGGATTTCTGGGGCTTTGACTGGTATGTTGGGGGCTCTGGGCAGGACAGCTAGCCACAGGTCCCCTGGGATGAACTCCTAGTCCAGGGGGCCAAGATCCCCCCAAACCTGGTGGGTCTTCAGGGCCACGCCTGGTTAATCGGACCCTGGGGGGAGGGGGGGAGAAATCCTGCCCTATGCATCCCAAAACTACAGAGGCACAGCTGGGCTCAGACCACTCCGCATGCCAGGATTTCTGGGGCTTTGACTGGTATGTTGGGGGCTCTGGGCAGGACAGCTAGCCACAGGTCCCCTGGGCTGAACTCCTAGTCCAGGGGGCCAGGATCCCCCAAAACCTGGTGGGTCTTCAGGGCCACGCCTGGTTAATCGGGCCCTGGGGGGAGGGGGGAGAAATCCCGCCCTATGCATCCCAAAACTACAGAGGCACAGCTGGGCTCAGACCACTCCGCATGCCAGGATTTCTGGGACTTTGACAGGTATGTTGGGGGCTCTGGGCAGGACAGCTAGCCACAGGTCCCCTGGGCTGAACTCCTAGTCCAGGGGGCCAGGATCCCCCCAAACCTGGTGGGTCTTCAGGGCCACGCCTGGTTAATCGGACCCTGGGGGGAGGGGGGGAGAAATCCCGCCCTATGCATCCCAAAACTACAGAGGCACAGCTGGGCTCAGACCACTCCGCATGCCAGGATTTCTGGGGCTTTGACTGGTATGTTGGGGGCTCTGGGCAGGACAGCTAGACACAGGTCCCCTGGGCTGAACTCCTAGTCCAGGGGGCCAGGATCCCCCAAAACCTGGTGGGTCTTCAGGGCCACGCCTGGTTAATCGGGCCCTGGGGGGAGGGGGGGAGAAATCCCGCCCTATGCATCCCAAAACTACAGAGGCACAGCTGGGCTCAGACCACTCCGCATGCCAGGATTTCTGGGGCTTTGACTGGTATGTGGGGGGCTCTGGGCAGGACAGCTAGCCACAGGTCCCCTGGGCTGAACTCCTAGTCCAGGGGGCCAAGATCCCCCCAAACCTGGTGGGTCTTCAGGGCCACGCCTGGTTAATCGGGCCCTGGGGGGAGGGGGGGAGAAATCCCGCCCTATGCATCCCAAAACTACAGAGGCACAGCTGGGCTCAGACCACTCCGCATGCCAGGATTTCTGGGGCTTTGACTGGTATGTTGGGGGCTCTGGGCAGGACAGCTAGCCACAGGTCCCCTGGGCTGAACTCCTAGTCCAGGGGGCCAAGATCCCCCCCAAACCTGGTGGGTCTTCAGGGCCACGCCTGGTTAATCGGGCCCTGGGGGGAGGGGGGGAGAAATCCCGCCCTATGCATCCCAAAACTACAGAGGCACAGCTGGGCTCAGACCACTCCGCATGCCAGGATTTCTGGGGCTTTGACTGGTATGTTGGGGGCTCTGGGCAGGACAGCTAGCCACAGGTCCCCTGGGCTGAACTCCTAATCCAGGGGGCCAAGATCCCCCCAAACCTGGTGGGTCTTCAGGGCCACGCCTGGTTAATCGGACCCTGGGGGGAGGGGGGGAGAAATCCCGCCCTATGCATCCCAAAACTACAGAACTATATACTTTATATATTAAGAGTATTCCTTACTGTTATGTTATGTTTTACGTATCCAGAATCTTTATTTTGTATCGTGCCCTTTCCCACATCCCTACAAAGCTCTTTTTTATTCCTTTACTCTCTATCCCCCCCAAAATCTCTAATCTACATTACTCTTTTTAATCAGTAGTGTACAAGCCTTATCACAGACCAAAGCCATGTATTGTGTGTAACAACCCCAAATTGTTTCAAGATACATAAAATGGACACGTATTTCTTTAGAATATTTTTTTTCTGACAGCTATAATTCTTACTAAATGTTGTCTTATATAGTGACGATTCTAACTGCTTTTCATCTTCTCTTTTTGAGCTGTTTAACAAGGAATCTTAGAGAAAGAGTCCCCCAGATTAATGCTTATGATTGAACCATAATTGTTCTTATCACCCCCTTATGGGCCAAGAACACCACGTGGCATTGCTCCTTTTTTGCATAGGCACATTAAAATGGGAAAATACTATACATATAAATAAGATCCTATCTAATAGAGATTGGTACAGACAAATCTTATAGTGCAAAGGGACCTTACACCCTGAACATTGACATAACGACCTGGCACAGACCTCAGAAGAAAGGGCATTTCCGTGAACCAGGGAAGCCATCCACAAAACATCCAGGCTGGTCTATAGCATCACCTGGAAGCAATCCTCTACCAAGGAAGACTCTACACTGCTCAGACATTGTCCTGCTCAAAAGAGACTTCCATTAACACTGAGAAGACTTAACAACAACAACGACTTGCTTACAGGATAGGGCTCCCTGCATTGCCCTTTGTAAGGTGAATCCAGAGGACGCTCCACATCCTGACTTCAATGTTGGATATACAGATTCCAGGATCTTTAATACAGAAGCTTGATACCAAAAACAGAGACTGTGTGAAAAATATAAGTGTGTTGGCACTACAGACAATGTCTTGGATTGGACGATCTAGCTTGCCTGGAGCCTAGAGTTGGTCTTGTGCCAGGAACCTTCAGGAGTCGGGTCTTTTTGTATTTAGGCCAAGGTTATTTCTTTCCATGTCCCTCATATTTTGGTGGGCCTATGCAAACAACAATTGCCACTCTAACACCATTTTTGCTGTGCTCCTTTGACTCTAATCCTTAAAAAGAACCCAGTTAAGATTTGAGGTTAACTTAAGCTAATATGCATGAATATGGAAATGTAAAAAAAATGCTATGCCTGTAATGTTTAAGGAGTTATGTAAGTTTTATGGCTTTAGATTGCCTTGTGTGCTGTTAAGAAATATTATAGTGTGTTATAATCTTAATGTTCTTTGGATGAAATTTCAAAGTTGGGATATCAGCAAGGGGACTTCTGAGAATTATGTTATGTATTGTCCTTCCACTGTAACTTTACCTTGTCCTCTTTCTTTGCATCCTTGTTCTCATAATTAAAAATAAAAAAAATTAAAAAAAAAAACTAGAGGTTGAAGAGATTGTACAGCAGGTAGTGTACTTGCCTTGCCCATGACTGATCTGAGTTCAATCTCTGGCATCCTAGATCAGATCCTAAGCACTTCTTACAGTAATTCCTGAGTGCAAAGTCATAGTAACCCTGAGTGTTGCCCCAAAACAAAACAAAACAAATCAGACAAATAAAAAATACTAGGCTTGAGAATTGTGGCTTTGTATTTCTTTACACCCATATAATCTCCCAATAGTTAACAATGGAGATACAATTAGTAAAGAGAATGGAATACATTCATTTTTCCAGCTGATATGCTCTTAGATAAGAAGTAAGTCAAAGATGAGGACCTAAGAGATAGCACAGTGATAGGGCATTGCTTTGCATGCTGATGACCCAGGACAGACAGTGGTTTGAATCCCAAAAGGGATGAAGGAGGACTGCACACCCCTGGTACCCAGGGATTAATCTTCTCTACTCTTAATTTGGTAAGAATTTCTGGTAGATTTTTGTTATTCAGTAAAACATCACAATTTCATTTTTCAAACAAACATTAAATGAGTAAGACAGTGTTATTTGAAAAATGACTCACGAAAATTCTGTTTCTTTCACTTCCAATTAAAAATATTCCAGAGGCCCACACAATCAGTCTAGCACTTTTTCTGAGATTTTATTTTTTTCAACAAGTGCTGCAAATTGATAAAATATCAAACATGATGTCTTAATGTGTTAATGACTTTTATGTACTTCTTTTTTTATTCTTCGGGGGGGGGGAAATCACAATTGGCAGTGTTCTAGTGTTACTCCTGGCTATGCACTCAGAAATCACGCCTGGCTGGCTAAGGAACCATATGTGTTTGATATTTTATCAATTTGCAGCACTTGTTGAATTTTTACAAAGTTAAGAGGTAGAGAAGAATAATCTCTGAGTACCTGAGCATGAGTACTCATTCCTAAGTATGAGGGGTGTGCAGCACTCCTTCCTCCCTCACTAAAGAGAGACAGGGTTGGTACAAGGTAGATATGTTAAATTATTCATTCCAGTTTTAAGGATAATTTGGAAAGTTCACATAAATTTATCAGGAAGACACTAGCATAAGACAGTATGGTCATTAGTTAGGGTTGCTTTTCCTCCATTATATTTGCAGATAAGCTACTAAAATTGTATGTTAATCTGAGAAAGGGCTGAACAAAGAGGGCACTAATGAGGATATTGTGCAGAATGCCTCAAACCATTCCTTTAAATGTCTCTACTCCTCAGCAAGACAGTAAATGAGTTTAATAGAGGTACAAAACCATCAAAATACTTCAGTTTGTCTTTGACTCTGGAGGTTTTTGACTTTCTTTAGTTAATCTTCAATATTCCAGTACTATGTTTGTGAATGTTTAGGATATTGCTTAAAGCTTCCAGCAAACATTTACTAAGCACATACTCTCTTTCAGACACAAAACTCCTCTGTCAGTTGCTGCTTACCACATAGTTCAAAATTCCTCTGTATAGCTAATCTTGTACTCCTTGGAGTGAAAATAATAGAGGTAGTGCTGGAAATTAACACAATAAATGGAACCACAGGATTTCCATTGAGGGGTCCTAGGGTTAAATTCCTGTAACATACTGGTCTCCTGCACCAGAAAAGAACTTTGAATGTTAAATTGGAAGTAGATCCACTACTAGGTGTGATTCAAAATCCCCAAAAGATTAAATTCACAGTTTCTCAGATATGATCATGTCCAAATGTGCTATTCACAGTTATGCTTCAATGAAATGACAAATTGTGCACAACATAGTCCTTTGGAATATTTAAAGAAACTCTAAAAAAGAAAATCCCATAAAAGGAATGTGCCTTTGTCAAAAAGTAATTATACTTATGTTTGCAGAAAGCCACTCAAAAGCAGAGTGGTGTACCAGAACAAATTCAACCCATGGGTTTCAAAGATTATAAAGTTTACTAAAACTTAATGGATTACATTTTTGAATTATTTACGTTTTCATTTGGGGTACATTAAAAATATCAAGGAAATAACAAAACTAAATTCCATGTACCTTTATAAACTTTTAAAATAATTTATAAAAGGAAAAATTGTATGGAACTGTCCCTTTATTTAACAACCACCTGATGATTTTCTAAAAGGAAAAGGTCAAACTATTCTGAAAAACACAGGAATTCTTTTTCCTCTAAAAGAATGTTCTAACTCTCTATGCTAATGGAGTTAGAGTTCACAAGAAGGAAATATAAAAAAAATTTCTACTTTATTTCTTTTCCCTTTATAAGAATGGCAACAAGGACAATGGGAATTGAATGAGAATTCTCTTCATTGTTTGGAGGCATACATTCGTCCATTTCAGTTTTTTTTTTCCTTAAATAAAAACTGTTCTTAAAGAAAGACTTAAAGAAGAGTTTTGTTGCCTATATAATGTCTCCTCACTTCACAGCACTCCTAAGACAGTGAACAGCAAAATATGAACATCATAGAATTCCAAAGTTATTTACTGGGCTCTTTCTTACTGCTGTGGATGTCCTTGTTAAAAAATATAGTTTCTAAGGTCACGCAGTCTACATAAACATTTATTGTCTTTTATGCTAGAGCTGTTTCAGTGCATTCAGTGAAGCCTTTCAGGTTCCATTGAATCAAATGCCAGTAACAGTGTGTGCATTCCATTAAGAATTGGAACATGGGGGAGGATTTGTAATGAAAAGATACTAGGATTGTAGGATTATATAAGGATAGACTGAGCATGTAATAGGAGAAAAGTTGTCAACAGATCATTAAATAGACAAGCTTAGCTATTATGTTTACTGTAATCAAAGCTGCATGATTTCACTTTCAACCCTGAGTACACACATTTCTATATGAATATAAGTTATAAGAAAGTGAAGTTTCTTAAAGGAGAAATATGATCATTGCTGAAATGGTAGAGAGAAACAAAATCAATTAACTGGAACCTGGTTAGAAAGTTGACAAAATTGCTCTGCATAGATTCTCATAGTCGATTCCAAACTAGTTTGCATCTGGGCTATTATTTTCATTGTTAAGATTGACAATGTTTAGATAAGTTATTTTTTTAAAGTTATTTGATTACTTCTTTATAATACATGGCCTGAATCCAAGTTCAAATTAACAGCACCTTTAAATATATCCCTTGGGGCTAAAGAAATAGCACAGGGGTAGGGTATTTGTATTGCACTAGGCCCACCCGGGTGGACCAGGGTTCGATTTCCAGATTCCCACATGGATGATCCCTGAGCCTGCCAGGAGCGATTTCTGAGCACAGAGCAGGAGTAACCCATGAGCACATGTGGGTGTGGCCCATAAATCTAAATAAATAAATAAAGAAAATTAAAAAATAAAGAAAAAATAGAAAATAAATAACTAAGGTTTTAGGGTGAAAGCAGAGAGGACATTTGCCTTGCATACCGCTGACCTGGGTTCGATCCCCTCATCTCCAGCAACTCATATGGTTCTCCAAGCCCACTAGGAATGATTCCTGAAATCAGAATCAGGAGTAGCCTCTCAGCATTACTCATTGTAGCTCACAAATAAAAACAAACAAAATAAAAACAAAACAAGATAATATATAATGGGTTAATGGGAATAGAGGAACTGTGGGAGTTCAAAGAAGAAATAAACATTAGGCAAAATCCTTTTTCATGCCTGTGGGATGAATAATGCAATACAGACAACATCGTATATTTCTCTACCCTTTGAATTTACTAACAGCTATTTATTTATTTTCTGATAATTTTATTTGACATTGTTTTGGAGTTAGAAAATTTAATAAATTTAAGTGCCTATTGGGACTTTGGGGGGGGGGTAGGCCACACCCAGCGGTCCTCAGGGATTACTTCTGGCTCTGTGCTCAGAACTCAGAAGTTGCTTCTGGCAGGCTTGGGGGATCATACGGAATGCTGGAGTTCTAACTCCGGTCCAGCACATATTCCCGGGGTCTTGGAGTCCCAGAGTCTTGGAGTCATCCATGGGCAAGGCAAACGCCCTACTGCTGTGTGATCACTCTGACTTTAAGTGCCTTTAAATGGGGAGATGATGAGTGGGAAGGAAATTGGGAAGACCGCAATAGTAGTAGGATTGATAGTGGAACATATATGCTTGAAACAACTTTTATAAACAAATTTGTAAACAATGGTGTTTTGATAAATATGGAATTTCAAAAATAAAATAAAATTGCCTAAGGGTACAAAAATATAGATACAACTAAATATAGAATCTAGTAAATTTAGTCACTGTCTTTGGTTTGCCTATTCTAATAGTTCTTTAGTTACCTACACTTCTCTACTTTAAATTTCTAAAATTGTGCCTTGACTAGTAAAGTCAAGTTCTAGATTCCAGTATGGAAGGTAGAGTTGAAGAAAAAGGTAAATGAAGGCAAATATAAGTAACCTAGTTCCTAAAAGAGAAATAAAAGCAAATGAACATTTGTACGTTTTTCAAATCACCTGACAAAGTAATTCAATAGAATTATAAAATCATTCAAAAATCATAAAATTAATGTATTAAATGAAATTGAATATATATTAATCCTAAACATATTTAAAGCAAAATACTTAGTTTGTTAAAAATATTTAAAAACTAAAGAAAATCATATTATTTTTCTTTAGAAATGTAGTTAAACACAGGTACAACATTCATACAGTAAAATATATTCACACAGTTTGAAAGAATTCATTATGTAATATAATTCTGCTTTCTATAATAATATCAATTCATCCCTCCCCCCCAATAAGCCAAATAATTATTACTGAAGAAACAGTGTTTTTTCAAAACTGTTTAGATCAATACTACTACCATCAAGTCAATATTCTTGAGGTGAAAAAAATTCACATGTCCTAATCAATTCTAGAGTGGTCAAATATCTAAGATGGACCTTCTCTTTGGTTTTATTTTGTTTGTTTAGTTACTTGCTCTTTAAAGAAAAAAGGAAATGCTTATTTGTATGGGTTTTTATTACATTACATGTTCTCTGTTTATCCACAGCTATATTGTGTGGATCAATAAAAACAGCAAACAACGAGCCTTCTACTTCTTTAGCCCATCAATATTTTAAGTCAGAACTCTCAGCTGTAGGAAAAAGAGAAACAGATAATCTGACCTAATTTTTCTCAAAAATTGCACCAAGAAATAAAGAGGGCCTTATAAATCAATTCAGACAATCATAGTAACCATGGTAAAGTAATTTTTAAATAAATAAATGTTTCATAAATAATGAAACACCCTATTCCAGGGAAATCTTTGTAATTATAATATAAAGTTATATTGTGAAAGGAGATAAAGGGCATAAGTTGTTGAGCAAATCCAATACTTCACTCAAACTGGCTTTGAAATAAAAAATATGATCTAATACAAAACTTCCCAGTTGCTATTAATGGGGACACTCATTAACTATCCACAATCATAATTTAAAAATGTATAACATGAAACCAGAATTGGAGAACCTTAGATGAAGCCAGTTGGAGCATCACATATATTATCTCCCTATATTAATTCCAAATTAATTAAGTCCACAAAATTAGCATTATTCTGTTGTCACAGCAAATTCAAATACATTGCCTTAGAAAATAAAAAATACTTTCTGAGTACTTCCTGAAAACTGAAAACTGTCACAAAAATTACAGGTTTTTAAAAATCAATGAAAAAGAAAGGTAATATTGAAACATGAAATTCAAACACTTAATTATGAAGTCTCATTTAATTGATTTTAACTTAAAATAAAAGTTTAATTAAGTTTCTTTCCTATTTTTCCTCATGATATTAACTTTTCTCAAGTTTCTCTGCATTCCAGCAATCAGTTTATCCTGAGTAACAGTTAAAAAAGATTTTAAATTCTCTTCTGTCCCATTGCTTATATCATTTAAAAGAAATTAGGTGATCAATTTCAACAACTTAAATTATTTTATTTTAACATGACTGAATATAAATTTGAGAGTTTATTTAGTGAAGAGTTCATATGTATAAATGAACACCAACATTAATATTGTGATAGATATGATGTATAGTGTTAACTGTAAAATATCATGAAAGAACAAAGAATTATTTTACTTAGTCCTGGGCTAAGTTTCTTTCCACATTGGCAGTTGCTTTTGCTTTCCTTTCTCCTCTAATATTACCTTTTTTATATAATGTTTTGTTTTTTTTTATTTTAATTATGACAACAAAGATGCAAAGAAAGAGGACAGGGTAAAGTTACAGTGGAAGCCCAATCACCCATAAACAAAATTCACGGTATTCCCATCGATGATATCCCAGCCTTGAACTTTCAGCCAAAGAACATTGAGAAAAACAAAACTAAACCCATGTACAATACAATTACTTTGTCCCTCAAATCCCCAGTTGTAGTACATACTATTTCTTAGCAGCACACAATATAATCTAAAGACATTAGACTTATGTAACTCCTTAAACATTGAGGGGAAAGTACATTTCTCTAGTTCCATGCACATGCTTACTAGTTTAAGTTAACCTCAAAAGTTTTAGTGGGTTGTTTTTCTTAAGGATTGGCGTCAAGGGAACTTAGTAAAAAACGGTATTAAAGTGGCATTTGTTTGCATAGGCCCACCAAAACATAAGGGACCTGGAAAGACAAATTATGGTCTAAATACAAGGAGACCCTACCCCTGAAGTTTCCTGGCACAGGACTGACTCTAGGCTCCAGGCAAACTAGTTTGTCCAATTCAAGTCATCGTCTTTAGTGGCAATACACCTCCATTCCTCACATAGTCTCTGTTGTTGGTATCATGCTTCTGTATTAAAGATCCTGGAGTGTGCATATCCCATATTGCAGTCAGGATGGTGCAGAGCATGCTCTCGTTTCACCTCACACTTAAGGGGCACTAGAGAGAACCATGTCCTGTAGAGCAGGTCATTGTTGTTGTCAAGTCTTCTCAGTGTAAACGGAAGTCTCTTTTTAGGGGGTCGATGTCAGACCCTTGGTAGTGTCTTTCCTGGTAGAGGACTGCTTCCAGCTGTTGCTATAAAAGACCTTGGATGTTTCGTAGATAGCTTGCCTGGTTCCGGCGTGAATGGAGGATGCCCATTCTTCTGAGGCCTGTGCCAGGTCATTATATCAATGTTCAGGGTGTAAGGTACATTGTACTGAGATTTATTAGATAAGGACTTATCTATATATAGTGTTTTCCCATTTTAATGTGTCTATGCAAACAAGGATCAATGCCATGAAGCGTTATTGATGCATCTGGAGGCAATAGGAATAAGACCAGCAATTTCCATGACATAGTTCAATCATAGGCATCAAACTAATGTTTTTATTTTAAAGAAAAAGAAAGAAAAAAATGTCAACTGAGTGTTGACATTTTAGTTAAGATGTGAAAGATAAGAATACAGCTATCATACCAAAAATGCAAGTAAGAAATTAAAAAAATTACTAGAAAGTTAATAATATAAGTAACATGACTGAAGAAGAAAATTATATTGGTATAACTAGTATATAAGCAAATGACAGAAAATAATGGAAAGTGATGAAGCCAGAGCGATAGCACAACGGCAGGGTGTTTGCCTTGCACACAGCTGACCCAGGACAGACCTGTTTGATCTCTGACTTTCCATATGGTCTCCCAGCCAGGAGCGATTTCTGAGCTCATAGCCAGGAGTAACTCCTAAGTATAACTGGGTGTGGCTCCTTAATAATCCTTTTTTTTTTTTTTTTTTTGGTTTTTGGGTCACACCCGGCAGCGCTCAGGGGTTACTCCTGCCTCTACACTAAGAAATCGCTACTGGCAGGCTCACCACCAACCTTCTGCATGCAAGGCAAACACCTTACCTCCATGCTATAGTACAGCTTAAACTCTAAATCTTGCAATGAAGTTCAACAAGTTTGAAGTCCAGCACTATATAGCCTCAACACATTGCTGAGTGTACTGCTACTAGGGAATTACCAGGGTGAGAAAACAGGCCTTCTGGGTACTTTTTGTAACCTTGCTCAACCATTCTACAGAAATTACAATAAATTAAAGAAAAATTAAGAAAAGGGGTAAAGTCTGGAATTTGTGCATGCAGTAACATACCATTTTTGGCCTTGCAAGATCTGTTATCTGACTGAATTATGTAACCCTCCACACAACTGCAAGCATAGGGACTCCATATGTATTTATGCAGGTCTGGGGCTGGCACGTCCCTTATGAGTGCATTCATCTTGATCTGAAATAGAAAAGTAATTATTTCGAAGATCACTTTATCATAGTTAGCCATATATTTTCTTCCCTGTATAGCATACATTTAAAAATAATTGAATGGTTTTTGAATTCATGTTTTGTTAATGAAGAAGGGGCAGGGTACTGGGAAGGAGTAGCATAGTATGAGTAAGGTTGCTGTTTTTGATTTTTTTATTTTGGGGCAGCACCCAGCGGATTACTCTATGCTCAGAAATCGCTCCTGCAGGCTATGTGGACCATAGGATTCCGGGAAGTCAAATCACGTCCTTCTGCAGCAAACACTCTGCCATCCGTGCTTTCTCTCCAGCCCCCAGAGTGTAAGGTTCTTGACTTGCTGAATGAAATAACCTGCTTTGATCCTCTGTATCCCAGAAAGTCCCCTAAACTCATCAGGAGTGATTCCTGAATACAAAGGGGATCAGGAATAAGCCCTGAACTCCGAAAGTGTGTGGGCACCATAAACAAACAAATAAGGAAGGGGGACATTCTGGGTTAACTCAATTTATATGGAATAAATGTTAGTAATGTCATGTTTACTTTACAGGTTCTTCCATCTTCTTTATTTCAAATCCATCTTCACAGTAGCATTCTGTTCTATTTCTGAATATTGCACATTTATACTGACAATTCAACTTCTGGCAATTGAGTAACAATTCTGCAGAAAAAAAAATCTTATTTCAATATAACAGCATGAATGTAATTTAAAAAATAATGATTGTGAATATTTGTTTAGTTCATAATCCTAAGAATACAGTTTGATGGTGTAAAGTGATAGCACTGTGAGTAGGGCTTTAGCCCTACATGAGACTTTTTCTGATCCTTAGCACCATCTATAGTCCTAAGAACCCAAAAGGAGTGATTCTAACTACAGAGCCAGATATTATGCTTGTGCACATCTGTTGTGGCCCAAAAACAAAGAAACAAACAAAAATTAATAAGTTTGACTTGGTTTTTCAGAGTTTCTTTTATCAGGATAAATTATTAAAAAAAAACCAAAACCTCAATTCATTCTAAAATATGTTGGCTTTCAATTGTTTGAAAAATTAAAAATAAAATTTTAGATCAATCTGTATATTCTTTCACTTCAGAGCTTAATATATGTAATAAAAGTCAACTATCCTTTTGAATTCAAGAAAGGTAAATTATTTTCAGAGGCAAAGTGTCTACTCACTGGATAATTTTACCATTTGTGCTTTTTCTATCTGAGAGATCAATTGATTTTCTATAGTTTGAGAGTTTGTTTTGGTTTATCAATTCATGTCTAACCTTCATTGAAATCAATGTGTATATATTCAATTTAAATGATTTGTTTTGTTAGTATCAACATATTTGACAGAAAATGGTCAGAATATATTTCATTATATATGAGTTCTTTGAGAGCAAATATATTATCCACGCACATTACGATACAAGAAAAGAATGAAACAGAGATGAAGTGACAGTTGCATGCTCATTGCTAATTCAATTACTAACAAGAACCAGAGTTACTGAACTTTAATATATATTCATAGAATGTGAATATGACTGATTTAAATTCTAAAAGTGAAGCTATTAGTGAACTTTGATAATCTTGCTTTCTATGAAGTAAAATAAGGTTTTGAACATTAAATTAAATAATTAAAATACGTTGGTAGTTGCTACAATTGAGCTGGAACTTCAGAAAAATGACACTGTATAATACAATAATGTATTCCAATATGAGAAAATACAGTTGCATTAGGCTATCTATGTATATACATCCTTAACCCAATTATTTTTCAAATGCTGACACAACTAATTACCTAAACCTACTTTGGCAGACATTTTTCTTGCTTCTCTCTCTCTCTTTTATGTCTCATCTTTTTCTGCTTTATCCCTCTCTCTTATCCTTTTATTTCCATTTCAAACACTGTAATTTGCAATGTTGTAACAGAAGGTTGATCAAATGCTACTACTTTATCTCCATTCAGCACCCAGTCCAGTCCAGTTGTGATCATTTTTAATTATCATTGTCATAGATTGTCCCCTTCCGGAGCTCTAATTACACTTCCCTGATATTTGTGTCAAGCTTTCAACCATGATCTTCCTGGGCCTCCTCTCTAGTGTTTCTGGATATTATTACTGTACTTACTTTTTTTTCTTTATTAAAACTAATTGTGACCTACAGAAACCTTCAGGGTTAAATTTTCAATGTAGCAATGAGTCAGAGCCCTTCCCTCCATATAGTACAATCTCCCTCCACCAATGGACCCAGAGTGCATCCTATCCCAACACCATGTGCCCCCTGACCTGCCAGGTATTACAGAGTCCCCTTTAAGATTGAGAGTTGTTTAAGTTTAGGTCCCTGATTTTATTATCATTGACTTTGCTTGGATATTTAGTTTTGTCTTCATCAATTTCCCCAATGCATCCGAGACCCATTGACGCCTAACCCCCAGCTAGCCTTTCTGTCTTTCTTTTCCTTACCGTTTTATAGGAAAAATAAAGGAATACATGGTAAAATGAAAATAATCTATGTCCCAAGTTTTCTATGAAGGCGTGGGAACCCTGATTTAAAAGCTAAGAGATTAAAAAATACAATTAAAAGAATGTGTATGTGGCAGTCTTTTATTTTTTGCATAGTCACACAATATGCAAAAAATAAAAAGGAAAAACCTTGTACCTAAAACCAGGAACTTACTCATGAAGCATCCTAGCATAGACCAAGTATATGCTACTAGCATACTAAATTGTCTAATACTAAAGTATTTTTCTGTAGTCCCAGTATAAAGCCTTTACAATAATGGTTGTCATGGTCAATTTTCTGTAGTGAGACATCCTGATTTTTGTACAGATCTTATGTGGAAGTCATGGTAACATGGAGCTTCTTCTGAGTTTCATGTTAGTTATTAGGTGGGTATGCCAACATCCCTGTCCTGAAAAAAGTGTTGTTTGCTGTGACCAAGGTTCAGAGGTGGTCACAGAACCCACTCTGGAGCAATTTGAAGCCAGTGACAAGCATTAGGGCCTTCACAGGTAGAAGTCCTTGTTCCTGGTGCAGGTTAGGATGAAAACCATACTTGTTCCATAGAGTGGAACCCCAAGTTTTGTGAGGGGGGTGAATGGCCAATGTCTTATCTTCTGAAACCTAAGCCAAGTCACTATGAGAAGTGTTCAGGGTGGAAAGTCTTAATATAAAACTTTCTTCACTCAAAAAATTAGAAAATAACCAACAAAAGGAATCAAAAATAGGAAGACAGAAGGAAATAACAAAGCTGAAAGCAGAAATCAATGAAGTGGGAAAACCAAAAAGACATCCGAAAGATCAACGGAAAACAGAAGTGGTTCTTGAAAAATAGTGCAAGATTGGATAGACAATTGGCAAAACTCACAAAGAAAAGAGAGAGAGAAAATCTGATAATCGTATTAGAAATGAAGAAGGGGAAAGAGTCATGACAGATATTGCAGAGATCCACAGGGTAATCAGAAGACTAGCTTAGAGAAACTTTATGCTACTAAACATGAAACCTGGAAGAAATGGAAAAATTCTTGGACACTTATAACGCTTCCACAGTTAAATAAGGAGGATGTAGCATATCTAAACACCCCCATCACTACTGAGGAAATTGAAACTGTAATCAAACATCTGCCCAAAAAGAAAAGCCCAGGCCCAGATGAATTTCCTAATGATTTTTTTTTAAATCTTTCAAGAGGATCTACTACGAATCCTAGCAAGGCTCTTCCATGAAATTGAAAAACAGGAATATGCCCAGACAGCTTTTATGAAGCCAACATCACCTTGATACCAAAACCAGATAGAGATGCTGCCAAAAAAAGAAAATTACAGACCAATATCCCTGATGAATGCAGATGCGAAGATCTTCAACAAAATCCTGGCAAATAGGATCCAATGCATCATCAAGAAGATCATACACTACAACCAAGTAGGTTTCATCTCAGGAATGCAAGGATGCTTTAACATCCATAAATCTATTAACATCACACACAACATCAGCAAGAAGAAAAATAAAAATTACATGATAATGTCAATAGACGCAGAGAAAGCATTTGATAAGGTCCAAAACCCATTCTTGATAAAAACTCTCAGCAAGATGGGAATGAAAAGAACCTTTCTCAATCTAGTTGAAGCCATCTACCACAAGCCAATGGCAAATATTATCCTCAATGGAGAAACACTAAAAGCCTTTCCTCTAAATTTTGGAACAAGACAAGTCTGTCCTCTTTCACCTCTCCTCTTCAACATAGTATTAGAAGTACTTGCTATAGTGATCAGACAAGAAAAAGATATCAAGGGAATCCAGATAGGAAAGGAAGAAGTCAAGCTCTCATTGTTTGCAGATGACATGATACTCCTTAGAAACCCCTAAAGAATCTACCAAAAAGCTTCTAGAAACAATAGACTCATATAGCAAGGTGGCAGGCTACAAAATTAACACACAGAAATCAATGGCCATTTTATACACCAATAATGATAAAGAAGAGAAGGACGTCAAGAAGGCAATCCCATTCTCATTAGTGCCACACAAACTCAAATACCTTAGAGTCAACTTGACCAAAGATGTGAAGGACCTATACAAAGAAAACTATAAAGCCCTGCTCCAAGAAATAAGAGAGGACACAAGGAAATTGAAACACATACCCTGCTCATGGATTGGCAGGATTAACATCATTAAAATGGCAATACTCCCCAAGAAGCATTTATACAGATTTAATGTGATCCCTTAAAAATACTCCATGACATTCTTCAAAGAAATGAATTAAACACTTAGGAAGTTTATCTGGAACAGATAAGACACCTTGGAATAGCTAAAAGCACTCCTAGGGAAAAGGAAAAATGGGAGGCATTGACTTTCCCGCAACTTTAAACGTGTACTACAAAGCAATAGTTATCAAAACAGCATGGTATTGGAAGTAAAGACAGACCCTCTGATCAGTTTTGAATAGGCTTGAGTTCTCAGACAATGTTCCCCAGGACATACAAGCATCTAATCTTTGACAAAGAAGCCAGAGATCCTAGATGAGTAGGGAAAACCTCTTAAAATAGGTGCTGGCAGAACTGGTTTAGCCACTTGCAAAAAAGTGAACATAGACTCCAGGTTAACATCATGTATGAAGGTAAAATCCAAATGAATTAAGACCTTGATATCAGAGGGTGATATTACCATAGGTATACAGAACAACTTGGTCGGTAATACACTCCATGATCATTGATGAGCTAAAGTTTATCTTCAAGGAGGAAACTGCACTTTCCAAACAAGTGGAAAGCAGAGAGTCAACAGATGGGGAATACATTAAGCTGAGAAACTTCTGCACCTCAAAAGAAATAGTGCCCTGGATACAGAGCAGCCACCCATCGAGTGGGGGAGAACTATTCAGCCAACACCCATCAGATAAGGGCTAGATATTTCAAAATATACATGGCGTTGACAGAACTTTAGAAGAAAAAAACATCTATATCCTCATCAAAAAACGGGGAGAAGAAATGAACAGACTCTTTGATAAAAAAGAAGAGAATACAAATAGGCCAAGAAGGCACAGTGAGAAAAGATGCTCCTCATCACTAATCATCAGGGAGATGCAAATCAAAACAATGATGAGATAACCACCTCACACCATAGAGATTGGCATACATCGACAAAGGAATGAGAGACATTGAGTGCTGGCGGGGATGTGGAGAGAATGGAACTCTTATTCACTGCTGGTGGGAATGCTATCTAATCCAACCTCTATGGAAAACAATATGGAGATTCCTCCAAAATCTGGAAATTGAGCTCCCATTCGACCTAGCTATTCCACTTTTAGGGATATACCCTAAGAAAACAAGAATACAATACAAACACCCCTTTCTCACACCTATATTTATTGCAGCACTATTCACAATAGCCAGGCTCTGGAAACAACCAAGATGCCCTTCAACAGACAAATGGCTAAAGAAACTGTGGTACATATACACAATGGAATATTATGCAGCCGTCAGGAGAGATGAAGACATTACATTTTCTATACATGGATGTACATGGAATCTACGATGCTGAGTAAAATAAGTCAGAGGGAGAGAGAGAGACGCAGAATAGTCTCACTCATCTATGACTTTTAAGAAAAATAAAAGTCATTTTTGCAACAATCCTCAGAGACAATGAGAGGAGGTCTGGAACTTCCAGCTCACTTTATGAAGCTCATCACTAAGTGTGGTGAGTGCAGTGTATACAAGAGTAACTACACAGAGAACTACCATAATCATGTGACTGAATGAGGGAACTGGAAAGCCTGAGTCTGGAGTATCAGGTGGGGGTGGGGAGGGATGGAGGGAGATTTGGGACATTGGTGGTGGGAATGTTGCACTGGTGAAGTGGGTGTTCTTTACATGACTGAAACCTAATCACAATCATATGTGTAATCAAGATGTTTAAATAAAAAAAAAGAAGAAAAAGAAACATACAAACTAAAAAAACTTTCTTCAATATGAAACTTGCATATGCTGTACCATCTTAGCAACTCTGGAATGAATTATATTTGTTCATGGTATGTGTCTTTCTTGAAGAGGCATTGAATCCTATTTATTAAGATATTGTTAAGGATCTTGCATTCATCAGGAATATTGCCCTGTCGTTCTTATTTTTGGTGGCATCTTTGTCAGGTTTTGGTATCAGGATCATATAATTATTTTGTAGTGCTTCTGTTTCTTAAATTTTCTGGAAAATTCTCAAAAGTATAGGCAATAGGTCCTCTTAGATGTTTTGAAAGAATTAATTAGTGAATCCATCAGGTTGGACCTTTATTTTGGGGAAGACTTGTGATAACACTTTCATTTCCTCAATAGTAATGGGTCTATTTAAATATGCTAGATCATCATGGTTTAACGTTGGGAAGTTATAAGAGACCAAGAATCTATCCATTTCTTTCAGGTTTTCATGTTTTGTGGTATAGATCTTATTAAAGTATTCTCTATACCCTTTGAATTTCTGTAGTTCCATAGTAATCTACCCATTTTCATTTCTGATTCAGTTTTTTAAGTTTGTCTCTCTCCCTTTCTTTGTGAATTTTGCTCTTAGTTTATTGATCTTGTTTATTTTTCTAAAGAACCAATGCTTGCTTTCATTGATCTTTCAGATTGTTTCTTTGGGATTCAACTTTATTAACTTTGCTCGAAGCTTTATTATTTCCTTCTATCACCCTATTTTTAATTAAATTTGTTTTTTACTTTCAAGTTCTGTAGGCTGTGACATTAA
This sequence comes from Suncus etruscus, assembly GCF_024139225.1. Lineage (NCBI taxonomy): Eukaryota > Metazoa > Chordata > Mammalia > Eulipotyphla > Soricidae > Suncus > Suncus etruscus. Next base: position 37,726,429 of record NC_064852.1, read on the forward strand.
GTTATTTATTTATGTCCCTTCTGCCTTATTATAGCAAAGCTATAAATATTCCTCTTAGTGCAGTTTTTGCTGTGTCCCCTAGATTCTGATAATTGGTTTCTTCATTCTAAGTTGTTTCTAAAGATTTCCTCATTGATTTCATCTCTTACTCATTGTTGTTCAGTAGTGAGCTGTTGGATTTCTAGGTGTAAAAATCTTTTTCTGTGTGTGCTTGTTATTCACTTCTAATTTCAGTGCATCATGGTTTGAGAAGGTAGTTTTTTACAATTTCTATTGTCTTTATTATATGTAGGTATGTTTTATGGTCTAACTTGTGGTCTATTTTGGAGAATAAATGTTTATCCAGTTTTATGGGGTTGGAGATCCTTATATGTATTTACTATACCAATTTTTTTATTGCTCCTTTCAGTTCAAGTATATTCTTGCTAGGTTTCAGCTTGATTGACTTATAAAGTGATGACAAAATAGTGTTGAATGAAGACTTCCACAATTATTCTGCTGTTATTGATATCTTCATTCAAGTTTAAATATTTTGCTGGCCCCTCATCAGTTATTATATGTTTAGGAGTATGATTTCTTTCTTTTTTACATATCTCTTCATTATTAGGAAATGTCCATCCTTGTCCCTTATACTTTTTTAAGTCTAAAGTTATGTGTCATCTGCAATTAGTATGGACATTCCAGACTTTTTAAGTGCTATTTATATGTTTTTTGCCTGCTTCCTCTTCTTTGGGAAGTTCATTTTTATGTATGTTTCTTATTTTTTATCATCCACTTTTAAAATTTCAAGACTTAATAACTCACTGACATATGATTAATTTGCTAAGACAAAATTAAAGATCTAAAAAGAAATGTCTACAGATTTAAAATTTTCATCTAACATATTGTATCTACATTTTATTTTATTTTTTGTTTGTTTTTGGGCCACACCTGGTGGTGCTCAAGGGTTACTCCTGGCTATCTGCTCAAAAATGGCTCCTGGCAGGCTCGGGGACCATATGGGTTGTCAGGATTTGACAACCTTAGGTCCTGGGTCGGCTGCTTGCAAGGCAAACACCGCTGTGCTATCTCTTCGGCCCCTGCATTTCATTTTTTGGAACTAATATTCCAAGCCATGGCCAAGAGGATCAGGGCACCCTTTTATTGAACAGATTAATACTAAAGTCAAAATGTACAGTTCCAGAGAGAAAGAGGTATGACAATCATCTTCTGTTCTCTCAACCCTTGTCTAATCTCTGGCATCACATGTAATCTCTCAAGCATCTCCAAGGTGAATACAGAGTCAGCGATACATGCTTAGTAATGGTAGGTATGCTTTAACCCCAACCTTTCAGAAAACACTACATAGAAAATATGGAAGTTAATGAAGTTAATTATCAAATGGCAGTGATACAAAGCATCTAATTTGAGTGAAATAAGAGGGTTTTTTTTTGTTTGTTTGTTTTTGTTTTGTTTTTGGTTTCTGGGCCATACCCAGTGACTCTCACTGTTTACTCCTGACTAGGCACTCAGAAATCATTTCTGACTTAGGGGACCATATGGAACGTTGGAGAGAGAATGAACGGCGGTCCATCCTAGGTCAGCTGCACGCAAGGCAAACCACCCTACTGCTGTGCCACCGCTTAGGCCCCAAAAGAGTTTTCTTTATCATAATTGAAGAGGTAAGAGAGAGGGGAAAATGAAAAATAGGAATAAATAAGAGAAAAGAGTGAGGTATATATTCAAGAAAAACTAACTGTTTCACTAATATTTTTTAAAATGAGTATAATTAAGATCAATTTAGGTCTATATTTGGTTGGGGGAGTTCCATAAATAATTCACACTATTTGCTTACAGAAATTTGTTTAAATAAGATATTTCCCCCCTAACCTTCCCTTCCTGGAACTTCCCAAGTTGACTGCTAGGTTTCGGTCAAGGCAAAGAAACTTTGAATAGTGATATTCAGCAACCAAAATCTTATCATGTGCATTATTTTCTCTAACAATTTCTTTTCTAGGAGATCAATTTTTTCATGTGATGCCTCATTATCTGTATCACCACAGCCTATATTCTTATTAAAATCCTTAATTCTATTATAACAATTGATAGTCATGGAATAATGCTTTAAAATTTAGGGGGAACATCATCAGTCTTTTCTGAATAATATGATATAAAAACAGGAAATGTTTGATAGTTTTTTTTAATACAAAGGAATTATATTGACAACATAAATCTAAAGTAATGAATTGATACTAATTACCAGTTCAATAAAGTAGTAATTTAATGAAGTTAATCTACATTTTCAATTAGAAAACTAGTTGACTTGTCAAATAGATTTAATTATATTAGAATATGTCCATAACTTATTTAAACTTGTAAGTGTGATTTAATTTTAATAGTGATTGAGCATCAAGTCAAATGTTTGTAACTCTTAGAAGGTTCCACATAAGAATATATCATTAAGGGCCGGAAAGAGAGCATGGAGGTAAGGCTTTTGCCTTGCATGCAGAAGGATGGTGGTTCGAATATCGGCATCTCATATGGTCCCCCGAGCCTGCCAGGAGCGTTTCTGAACATAGAACCAGGAGTAACACCTGAGCGCTGCCGGATTACCAACAACTAAAAAAGAAAGAAAGAAAGAAAGAAAGAAAGAAAGAAAGAAAGAAAGAAAGAAAGAAAGAAAGAAAGGAAGGAAGGAAGGAAGGAAGGAAGGAAGGAAGGAAGGAAGGAAGGAAGGAAGGAAGGAAGGAAGGAAGGAAGGAAGGAAGGAAGGAAGGAAGGAAGGAAGGAAGGAAGGAAGGAAAGAAAGAAAGAAAGAAAGAAAGAAAGAAAGAAAGAAAGAAAGAAAGAAAGAAAGAAAGAAAGATAGAAAGAAAGAAAGAAAGAAAGAAAGAAAGAAAGAAAGAAAGAAAGAAAGAAAGAAAGAAAGAAAGAAGAAAGAAAGAAAGAAAGAAAGAAAGAAAGAAAGAAAGAAAGAAAGAAAGAAAGAAAGAAAGAAAGAAAGAAAGAAAGAAAGAAAGAAAGAAAGAAAGAAAGAAAGAAAGAAAATATCTTTAAACTAATAAAACCTTTACTAGCATAAGTCTAGATGAGCATGAGAGCAGGTGAGAAAATGCTAACAATACTTAGTAATTTATAGCGGAAAGTTCTTTAACTGGAAGTATGAGGTTTGATCTCAAAAGAGAAAGATTCATAAGACTAAAAATGAGGGTTATAAACTTGAAAACTTGTTATAGAGGCTTATATTAATTTGAAATTTAAATTTATTATGATAAAAATTCTAGACAAATATAAATTTGATATTGTTCAAGATACATAGAACAATATTAATAAAATAAAACTACATAAAAGCCTTGTGGACATCAAGCAGTGATAAATAACACTGTGTAGGTAAACCATAGTGTTTGGTTGGAGCTGGAATATGTAGTTGTTTTGGACGATGTCAGTTCAGATGAAGTCTTTGAAGCAGAGAATTTTTTTTTTTTACATTGGGAGTCATTTGCAGATAATGAGGACAGAAATGATGTGCATATATAATTAGTGACTACTTTAAAACAAAAAAAATGAAAGTAAATAGCCAAGAAAGAATAACTTCCTAAAAGTCTATACATGGCATAGATGTATGCTATTGTTATGAATATTTAGACAAATTTGAAACAAGAAACTGATAAAAGCACAGTAACTTTTGGTGTTTGTTACCAATAAATATATTAAAATTAATTATAAATAAACAGAAGAATGGAAGTTTGGAGAAATTAAATTTCATCTTTGACAATTGATTTTAAAAGTTAAAATTAGGGGGCCGGGCGGTGGCGCTAAAGGTAAGGTGCCTGCCTTGCCTGAGCTAGCCTCGGACGGACCGCGGTTCGATTCCCCCGGCGTCCCATATGGTCCCCCAAGCCAGGAGCGACTTCTGAGCGCATAGCCAGGAGTAACCCCTGAGCATTACCGGGTGTGGCCCAAAAACCAAAAAAAAAAAAAAAAAAAAAAAGTTAAAATTATAATAGTTGAATGAAATTAAATAATTTGAGTAAGATATTTGACTAGAAATATGGATATATATATTTTAATGGTATAGTTGGTAGCAAATGACTAAAATATTTTTATAAAAATTAGTATAAAAAAACCTAAGTATTTTATATGTAATAATCAGTTGTAAGAAGAGTTTTTAACAAATTATCCAATCTGGAAATATGTAAAGATGATAAAAAAATTCAAAATCTAAGCAAGAAGATTTTATGAAAATAAGGATTTTAAAAACTATTTACTTCTAGAAAAAATACTCTATAGTTAAAACAATGGAACTTTTATTTTCCTGTCATGATTAAGATCTTTCAAAAGTATTACAATAAAAAAGGAGAACATAAAATGTAATAAGATTGTACACAATAAAGAAAAAGTAGTGGCTTTCCTGGAAAGAGACTTAAATATATTCTAGAATTAAAAATATAAGGTAGGGGCATTATTTTATTATTATTTTATACCTTAACTAAGCCCTAATACCACTCTCCAAACTGAATATATACAGCAAAGATAGTGTATTGTATGTCAAAATGTCAAGCATATAGATAGTAATGTAAATAACTGAAGAAAAAGAAAAGAAAATAGGTAAATATGAATATGTAATATCTGATTTTACACATGGTTTTTAGCACTAGTAAGTGGGAGTGTAGGTTAAAATTAGTAAAAGAGAATGGGATAACTTAATTTCAGTTTAGCTAAATGCTATATAAAGCAATTTGTATAAGTGCAGAGAAACAATAGACAATTAACAGTATGAGATATCAAGTAAACAATGATTCTTCTAACAGACACTTAATGGAGAATTATGAAGTAACAACATAAAAATTGTCTTGACTATGAACGCAGACTAATTATAGTAATAATATCTATTTTGATGACTTACCGTTTATGCTTAATTACATGCAGCACTATAATAATATGCACATAATTAAAAGTGCATCTGATTTATTTTGTTAGAAAGCATATTTGAGAGAACAGAAAATTTTGTACTTGAATCATCAGTCTGTTGTTGATAAAGCCTGGTCATTGATTCATGAACCTTTATCATTAATTATTTTGTTTATTTTTATTACTTGTTTTTCAAATAATTGTTTTTAAAAACTAATCAAAAGACTGTAGTTTTCAAAGTTCTTGGTAGGTGAGTTTTAGGCATAGCATATTTCAAAACCGGGCCCGGAGAGATAGCACAGTGGTGTTTGCCTTGCAAGCAGCCGATCCAGGACCAAAGGTGGTTGGTTCGAATCCCGGTGTCCCATATGGTCCTCCGTGCCTGCCAGGAGCTATTTCTGAGCAGACAGCCAGGAGTAACCCCTGAGCAGTGCCAGGTGTGGCCCAAAAACCAAAAAAAAATAAAATAAAAAAGAATATTTCAAAACCAATTCTACCACAACTGTCAATTCGCATTACATCTCCTCCTATAAGGTTTCATCCCAAACCCCAACCAAACTCCCAACTTCCTGTCTGGCACTTTTGCAGACACATTAAACTGTTTACTGGTTTCACTTTTGATCTCATGTTTTCAGTGTTATGAGTCTGTGCTCTGATATATACTACTCTCCAGACCTCCAAAATAACTAGAGCCCAGATTCCTATTTCATCATTACTTCTATTTCTCATTTTCTTCCTTCCTTCCTTTCTTGTTATTTTTTCTTGGGTTATTTTCCTTGCTTGTTCTAGAGTGAATGGTATTCTAGGTATTTTTACCCTTACTATATTCATTTTTCCAATGCAATTATCTTATATGCCATTGATTTGTGAGATCATCTGTGTTTTTCTTTCTTCATATGTTTTACTTCACATAACATATATTCCATTTCCAAACCGATTGAAGGAAGTAGATTTCATTACCTGTATCTTCATAATATGCCACTGTATACATAAACATATATAACAACATACCTTTATAATCCATTCATCTGTTGTTTGACACCTACATTGGTCATATAACTAAGCTATTGCACTTATTGAAGCAATGGATAATGGTGTGCTGAAAGTGAAATTGCTGGGTCATATGGCATCTCGATTCTAAGTTTACTGAGGACTAGCAATACTGTTTTTCATGGGGGTTAAAACAGACAACATTTCAACCAGCATTGGATAAGAATTCCTTTTTCACAAGATATTCACCAGCACAAATTGTTCCTTCTATTTTTTATATGTGCCATTCTCATTGATGTAAAATGCATCATTATTATTTTGATTTAGATTTACCTAATGATAAGTGATGCTGAGCACTTTTCATGTGCCTATTGGCAATCTGATTGTCTTCCTCTGAGAAGTAACTGTTTGTTTAATTTATTCCCATATTTTTGATGGGATTTTACAATTCGCTTTTTTATCTTTCTTTATACTTTATATATCCTGAACATTAACCTGAAATGTTGAATGAGAATACTTTTGTTCATTTAGTTCGCCATAGTTTAGTTTTAGCCTGAGTTCATTTAACCCTGCAGAAACTCTATAATCTTTTGTACTCCTTCACTTTTTTTTTTGTTATTGCCTTTACCTTTTCCAATGGAATTAGATAATTGCATATGTATTTGAGATCCAAATTTTGGAGTGTTTGGCTTATGTTTTCCTCAATGCACTTCATAGTTTCTGGTTTGATGCCTAGATCTTTGATCTTTGATCTATTGACTTTTCTTTAAGGTATAAAATTGAGTTTTAAATTATTTTTCTTAATTTATTTTCTTTATTATATTTTCTTTCTTTTGTTTTTTTTTTTTTTTTGGTTTTTCGGGCCACACCCGTTTGATGCTCAGGGGTTACTCCTGGCTAAATGCTCAGAAATTGCCTCTGGCTTTGGGGGACCATATGGGACACCCAGGGATCGAATGGCGGTCCTTCCTTGGCTAACACTTGCAAGGCAGGCACCTTACCTCTAGCGCCACCTCGCTGGTCCCTATTATATTTTCTTAATTTATTAAACATTTATTTTATTTTTTTGAAAATTATTTTGATAACTTAAAATCTTCATAGTTGGGTTTCAGACATACAATGAGTTAAGACAATTTCCACTACTAGTGTTGATCTTCCTCCACTATGTTCCCAGAGTGTATACCAACCACCAAACTTTGCCCCCTAGCCTGACAGTATAACTGGCTCATTTAAAGTTTAGATTGTTAGCGCTTGGATCTTTTGATTCCATTATTGTTGACTTTGTTTGAATATTTTGGTTCCCCCCCCCTTTTTTTAATCTTTGCAGCTTGGCCCCTGCACCCCATTCTTTCATATTTATGTTTCTCCTCTTCCACTCAGTTTCTTTCCTTATTTTTGATAAGCTTTGGGGAAAGGGTGTTTAAGACAAATTTATTTTTTTTGACTATTGCATTTCTTTACGAAGTTATTCTAAAAACCACATATATGCAATACCATTCTGTATATACCCTTCTTCTATCTTATTTTATTTAACATGATATCTTCAAGTTCCATTCATGTTGCTGAAAATATAGTAACCAAATGGCAAAAATGAGGGAGATATACTCTTTAAGGGAGAAAGGGAAAGTAAAATCTTAAATATATAAAGGAAAGAGCATATGAATCAAATCATGTCTCCATTTGATTCAATCCAGGGAAGAAAAGACTGGAATGACATTGAAATTACTGAATAAAAGAAACTTCAACCTAGACTCCAAGACCCAGCAAACCTCTCATTTATATGGAAGTGAGGGATTAAAAACATTCTCAGAAAAAAAGAACTTGCAAAGTTCAGTAGACATGAATGTGATGGATAGGAAATAGCAGTTTCTAGTATCTTAACCTAAGACAGATGGCAAATTTGTGGTAAAATAAAAGTGACTGGTAGTACACAGTTGTATGACCTTATAACTTGCTGTTGATGCTCAGTTTGAATCATCGAGTAAAAGACCATAGTAAGGAGTTTCTGGAAACTGTTAAGTTACCATAGTTGCCCAACCTTCCCAGATGCTGTGAGCTCATACTAAAGGTAAGTTTTGAGGCTAGATTGGGATATATAGTCATAGCTGAAAGCAGATAGTGGCCTCTGGAATTCCAGAAAACTGGCTGACAATGAAGAAAGCAAGCTGACGTGTCTGGGGGGTAGTCTATGAAATTATCATGTGTTTCCATTGCAAGTGTCAGTAGCACCAGCATACAAGGTTAGAGCAAACTCAAGTGAAAATTGAGTGTTCACATTCGTAGTTGCTGTGTGTGAATTCCTAACTGACTGTATATTACCAGAAATTTTGAAGTCAGTGAAATTACATAATATGGTGAAGGAAACAAGTGACTGGGGATATCATTGGGGTGGGATTGTTAGTATTCAACCACAACTACAGACAATGGTTAGTATTCAATCACAACTACAGACAATATTAACACTAAGGAAAAGTCTAATAAATAGTATGTCAGCAAGAAAGAACCATAATTATGTAAAAGAAATTGGGAGCTCCTATATGTCAGCATAGATCAAACCTGAGGACAAAAGCAGCTCTGTGCTTGTAGGCATACATATAATAATTGTGTGACAAATACATAAGTCAAGGATTTCTCAGATACACATATTCAGGAACTACTAGAATGCTGCAGTCTTGAAGGCTTAGGAACATTTTTATTTCCTTTTACTTTTTCTTTTGGTTGCCCATACCCAGTGGCCTTCAGGGGCTACTATTAGCTCTGTGCTCAGGAATCATTCCTGGATGTACTTTGAGACTAAATAGGAAGCTGTGATTCGAACCCAGGTAGGCCGTATGCAAGAAAAATGCCCTACTTGCTGTGCTATTGCTCCAGCACCTTGGAACTATTTCTGGATTTGGTTTCAGAAGAAGCCAAGATCTTATCCTAATTAGTTAGAGAATATGAACTCTGGGGCTATCAGAATAGACTAGCTAGCATGGAGACTGGTAGAAGAATCATAAGAGAGTGGAGTCATTATAAAAAGTGGCTAAGGTTTTTATTTTATTTTTCTATATGGATGCATAGGGTTGCAGTTCACCTTTGACAGTTGAATGTGAGAAGGTAATGTCTACTGTGATGATATAAAGAATAAGTCTAAGGGATGAGCGATAGTGCAGCTGTAAAGCGTTTGCCTTTCACGAGGGTGTCCCAGAATGAACTTTGTTTAGATCCCCCAGCATCCCATATGGTCCCCCGAGCCAGGAGAGGTTTCTGAGCACATAACCAGGATTAACTCTTGAGCGTCACCGGTATGGCCCCAAAACAAACAAACAACAAACAACAAAAACAAACAAGAATAATTATAGACAACTTTTCCTCAGTTTTCCAGATATGTGTTTGCAGGGTCTGTTAGTGTGGAAATGAGAAGCATCATAGTTGCTATCAACAGATTGTCAAAGTTTTCCTGGGTTCCTCTTGTTAGAAAAGCTTGTTGTTAATACCTATGATTTTTAAGTCTAGTCCCTGGGTAATAGACACATAATAAATTTGTGTGATAAAATTGTGAATGCTGAAATCATCCAGATCTCCAGGGTAAGCGTCCATGCTTTAGAAATAATGTGATATGCTATAATATATAATATCAGTAGGGTTATACAAAGTAGAGTTTTGTTGTTATATTTGATTTGTATTTTTAGGCTTGAATGTTGATGTTAAATTATTCTCAGTGTTATCTTTCCATTCCATGGTTCAGAGACATTATTCAATGTACTAGTTTAGTTTTACATAAAATGCTCCAAGTTTTAGTGTTGATTTGCTGTGTTGAGTGAATGCAGGTTCTCCCAAAAGGGCCACTTTGACCCCTATTTATGCTAGAATGTCCTCATTTCATAGTAGAACACTCACTAACAAGGGTCCTAGATTCAACACAGGATTACTATAGTCCAATCATATTTGGAGTTATTTTACCAATTAAACATAATGACACATTCAACACAACAGAAAATATTTTGTAAATTTTTCTAATTTTTGTAACTTTTATAAGAGTATAAAATTAGTAATTTCAATCAATTTAGAAATACAATTTTTCTTATGAAGATCAATATTTTCTGTATCTCAAATATATTTTTCTTTCAAAAACATATCTCCAGTTAATTTGCTACATATTCTAAAAAAGTTAACAGTTTAGAGCAATCGATTTTCACAAAGTACTTATGTGGTCTGCATTTTCTGCAGAATGTTAAACTTCTAAACATCATTGATATTTAGGAAAAATGTTCACATATACATGATTTAGGAAACACATATGAATAAATTTTGCTAAACTGTCTCCGTTTAAAACCAGGATAACAGGAAGGGGTGATTAGAAGTTGACACAAGATTATACCAGTTAAAATTTATGAGATTTCTACTCACATCTATTTTTTGTACAAATTTATCTAATCTGGGGAATCATTCTTTGCAATATTCTATGCATAGCCATGGGAACATCTATTGTTAGTAAATAGCATTTGTCTGTATGACCTAAGATTGAACAAGTCACATTTATGAATTATTGGACTAAACAGGACAGTGAGCACGCAGCTATGTTATTTTACTGATGGGCTGTTTAGGCTATATTTTTTCCCAGAGGCAATTGGACCTTTTATAAACTCTTTCTAAATAAAAAATGATATAAGCACCTTGGATTTGTATTACAAGAACATACCTTTTAGCCTATAGCCATAATCTTACTAATGAGGAATAACTCGCTTCTTTGTACTTGGAGACTGAAAAGCTGATGCAGCTACTTATCAGGCCAGATGGGTCACTCTTGTCAGTAGGAATCATGCTTGACACTTACAGAATGGTGATAATTTGTGTCACATCATTCATCCTTTTACCCTAACTTTCTTGGCTTAGTAAAAGGCAGTTTGATCTGACTGACAGAGATTAAACAGCACCATAATTACAAATGTGAATTTCTTCAGAATTTTCTGCTTACAGCTAAACTAGTTTCCTGGACTCAAATTTTCCGTGTGTGTGTGTGTGTGTGTGTGTGTGTGTGTGTGTGTGTGTGTGTGTGTGTGTGTGTGTGTGTGTGTGTGTGTGTTCATAAAGCATTTTAGAGGTTACATTTTTAGACTGTCACATTTTGTCATAAGTGTACTCTCTGCAAATTTTGAGATATAAGGAAATATAAGAATATATAGGTATGATTTTTGTGCCTAATTATAATATATCCCTGTAAACTTCTAGAATCGCTTTGTTTCTCCACTGCCAGATTTTGGCAATTGGTGATCATTTTTCTATCTGTTTTTGCATTTTTTCATCAAATCAATATTAAGATAATATTGAAATCCAGTATTATTACGAAGTAATATCATTGCAAAACCTTTTTCTTAGTATGTAATTTAGCTTTTTACAGTTTTACAAATAATACATTTTTAAAGAGGAAAAACATTTCTGATTTAACTTGTATTGTGTTTTAAATACTTATACGAGTAAAACAAATTATTTTTAATAATTTAATTGTATTCACATAAGGTGACACAGCTACAAAGTTGTTCATGAGTGAGTTTCAATTATATAGTTTTTAAACCCATCCCTTCACCAGTGCCATTTCCCATCACCAATGTCCATAATTACTCTCCTGGACCCCTAACTTCTATGGAGATATTTTTTTTCTCTCTTTTTCTTCCTCTCCCCATCCCTTTCTCTCTTTTCCTTTTTTCATATTGGTACTGTGGTTTTTAATATTGTTACTGAAGTGGTAACATGCATAGCACTTGATCTCCTTTCATCATTCAATTCTTATCCAGAGAGATCATTTATATCATTGTTATAATGGCCACTTCTTTGGCCTAAATATACTCCCCAATACTTTGTAGCAAGCTTCTTACCATAAACTAGTCTTTTTATCCCATCTCTATTTTCCTTAAGTATTATTATTTTTGGTTTGTTTTTTTCGGCCACACCCGTTTGATGCTCAGGGGTTACTCCTGGCTAAACACTCAGAAATTGCCCCTGGCTTGGGGGGACCATATGGGACGCGGGGGGATCGAACCGTGGTCTTTTCTTGACTAGCGCTTGCAAGACAGACACCTTACCTCTAGCACCACCTCACCGGCCCCTTCCTTAAGTATTATTGCCATACTATATTTAGTTTTCATATCACACAATGAATATGATCATTCTATGTCCATCTCTCTTCTTCTGTCTAATTTCACTCAGCATATTACTCAACATATCCATCCCTGTATAAGCATATAAGCAAAACAATATGAACTCCTTTGTCTTCTAAAATGTTACTAGTTTAAGATTAATATTTTCACTAAATATTAAACTAGTTCAGCAATATGTATTAAAATAACAAAATTTTGTTCCAAAACTTCCTTTGAACCCCAATTAAAAATAAATTTTCTAGATATTAGTGATGTCATTCATGCCATGTTACATTAATATATGCATGTATCCTTTCTTTATTCTCATTATTTTTATAGAGCAAATATGAAAATCTTGTAATATAACTCCTAATTTTTACACTTAAATTTGGTTTAAAAATTCAAGATCTATATGTATTTTATTGCCTTAAATTTTTTTAATTTACTAATTTTGTTCTTGAGTCACAACTAGTAGGACTCAGGGCTTTTTATCTGGCACTAGTCTCATAGATTTTATGTCAATGCTAAGGGAATCATACAGTTATTGGAATCTATGTTAAACACATGCCAGTCCCGATTCATGTACATTTAATATAAGCTTTCACTTTCACATGTACTTTAGAAAAAATATTAGGGTATCCAAAATTATGGCTGAATTTTTTATATAACTTATAATTAATCTATTAATTGGAAAAGTTTGAGTTCATAACACTACACTATACAACTTTTAAATCTACGGTCTACATTTTTCTACTAAAATAGTCAAGAATCGAGTTCTTTCCAAGTTGTTATTCAAGAGTAATTATCTTAATGATATAATTTTTATAAAATAAAACTATAATTTAAATTCCCCAACAAAGAAAATTGTAGTTGACTATATATCTTCACTGAAAATTTTAACACATATTTGTATTTTACATAAGGCCTTGAGGAATAGAGAGGAAAATATTTTCTAATTATGTAAGCTAGAATCTTCTTGATACCAAAGTATTCAACTTCATTTAAAAAAGGAAACTTTAGAACAACATTCCTTATAAACACAAATGCAGATTTCTCAGCAACTAAGAAACAGAAAGATTAATAAATTAGGATTAAGTAAGAACTATTATAGTGTCATGGAGCTGATTATTCTAAGTAAAATAAGTAAGAAGGAAGTGAAAGACAATTACCAGATGTTTTCATTTATATTCAGAATATGAATAACCAAAGCAAACAACAAACTGGCAAAAACACAACAAATAAAAATTCTGAACACAGTGAAAATTATAGTGGTTATCACAGAGCAAGGAGAAATATGCAGAGCATTGTTTTGGTAATCGGATGACAATGTAACTTTGGTGGTGAGTTGGAATGTCTGACAGAGAGAGGAAGGTGTGATACTAAATTTCTTAAACTCCATAATATGGTCAAATAATGATATGTTAATATAAATAAAAACATTTAAAATAAATGAATACTGATCATCATATCAGATCAAAACAGGAAATATGAACATTTAATAAATATATTGAAAATAAAAAATAATACATAATAGTAATAAAAAGCACTAAAATTAATCTAATAAAATAAGTAATTTCACAATAGGAAATTTGTAACACAACCAGGAAAAAGGGGTAACAGGGATTTTATTTCAACCATTATATTCAGATTTAAGTAGTGAATAAAGTGATAATTCTTCCTGCACAAAAACTAGAAAAACATAAAATAACTTAAAATTTTTAAATTTTCAAAATATAATTTTCTACAATTCATTGTTTACAAATATGGCCAATATATACATTCCTAAGATGCAGTAGTAGCAATGGGCACAATTGGAGAGGTGTCTTTCTGTTTTTAATGTTTAATTAAAGAACATTGATTTTAGGGGTGTGGGGGATAGTGATAAGTAATATATTTTTTTCTTTAGAAGAGAACCAAAGCCAAATAAAGTAGGCAATTCTGGTAGAAAATGATGAACAAAATCTAATAATAAGATGTTTTAAAAATTATTTCTATATAATAATGATGATAATATGATACTAATGACAATAAAGCATGACAATCCTTTTACTTCCTAATTAATTTTGTTTGGGCAGGCTTGTGGCCTGCTCCTGATGTTACCCTGTGCCTACAATTGGATCAGTACTTATTCCTGGTGGTACTTTGAGGGCTATATGTTATGCCAGATTGAACTAGCTCTGCCACTTTCAAAAAAAGTACTTTAAAACAATGGTAAATACACTACTCATAGTCATAAGTAAAGATGAAGTCATGCAATTTTCTGCAACTTGGAAGGATCTGGAGGGTATCAAGTTCAGTGAAGTCAGAGGGACAGTTTATTTTCTCAAAAAATTAGACATGTATTTTTAACAAACAAAACCAGGTATTATAGAATATTACTGAGAACAAAAAGGAATTCATCACTGATATAATGCATATCAGTAGAAGTTAAAAAGAAAAGTGAAAGAAGCAAATATCTGAGCACCAGATTTTGAATGATTCATTTGTATACAATGTCTAAAATAAGTACTACTATAGTATGCTAGTATACTATAGTAATTAGGAAAGAGGCAGAGTAATGGGAGAAATGAGGAATGATTTCCAGCAGGTACTCTGTCTTTGGTATATATAAAATATATCTAAACAGGAACAGTAGTTACAAACTATGCATATACTAAAATATTTGGATTTACACTTTATGGGGTTGCAAGGCATATAATTTATATTTCAACAAAATTATTTAGGTATTTAGGATATCACAAACATGACCAGGGTTTGTCCCCAATTTAGAGCACCTCCTTTGCAGGAATGAGGTAAAGATTTTTAGCTATTAAGAACCCTCTAAATGCAATTTGAGAACCACTGCCTTTTAGATGCCTTGCTCTTCAGCCAAAGTGTGTATTCTGAAAAATAGTTCAACCAAGGTGACAACAACCAAGAATTATGCATCAAAACAAAGTATGTCCTCCTGGTTTACACAAGAACAGAGAAAAAGAAAAGGTAATAGTAAGATAAAAAGTATGGTGACTACAGTGGCAGTAAAATTTCAGGAGTATCCATGGATTTTAGAAAATATTGAAGAAAAAGTGATTTCATGAAACAATTTTGAACTAATTTTTCAAATAAATTTTGAACTATTTTTTCTATTTTATAGTTTTCTCATTTGAGAAAACAGAATAAAGTGTTTCTGATACTTAAAAAAAATTACTATTAATGACATCACCTAAACATCATTATGAAAAAATGCTTTCAGGACTGAGCTCTCTGCATCACACTCTATGAGTGAAACTAAAGGATGCTCTGCATCATCCTGACTTTGATGTAGGATATGGATATATTCCAGGATCCTTAGCTACAGAAACCTGTCACCAACAACAATGACTGTGTGAAAAATAAAAGTGTATTGGCGGGGCCGGGAAGGTGGCGCTAGAGGTAAGGTGTCTGCCTTACAAGCGCTAGCGTAGGACGAACCACGGTTCGATCCCCCGGCGTCCCATATGGTCTCCCCAAGCCAGGGGCGATTTCTGAGCTGATAGCCAGGAGTAACCCCTGAGCGGCAAATGGGTGTGGCCCAAAAACCAAAAAAAAAAAAAAAAAGTGTATTGGCACTACAATGACTTGGGTTGGACAACCTAGTATGCCTGGAGTCTAGAGTTGGTCGTATGCCAGAAAACTTCAGGGTCTCCTTATTTAGGCCAAAACTTTTCCTTTCCATGTTCGCTATATTTTGCTGGGCCTATGCAAACAATTGTCACACTAACACCATTTTTGCTTTTCTCCTTTGACTCATCCTTAATGAAATAATGTATTGTAATCAACTGTTTCACAATACTATAGCCTTTAATGTTAAAGGAGTTACATAAATTTTGGGGTTTTTTTGTTTGTTTATTTTTGTCCCCCAATTCACAATACAGACCAGGCAAAGGGCCTGGGTTGAGGTGTATATGGGGTGCATTTACTATACCTCCTCTTTCTATATAGTCAGTGTAAAGAACACAGCCTGTGGTAAGCATACAAAAATTTTGTGGCTTTAGACTGCTTTGTGTACCACTAAGAAATGTTATAATGTACTACAATCTGGGAACTTAAGGAACGAAGTAAATGTGCATGTGTTTTGTATTATTTTTTTAATGTTCTTTTTTTGGCTGAAAATTCAAAAAGGTGTCAGCAAGGGGATTTCTTTTGAGAATTCTGTCTATGGGTGATTGCCTGCCTTTACACTGTAACGTCACTTTTTCCTTTCCTTGCATCTTAGTCTTCAAATAAAAATTAAAAAATAAGGAGAGAATAAAAAAAAGTACACACAATAAAATACTTAGGGCAGGTGTGATATTACCTGGGTAGGGTACTTGTCTTGCACATAGCAAATCAGGTTACATTACCTACATCCCATAAGGTTCTCCAGCCCTCCAAGATTAATTCCTGAGTTCAGAGCCCAGAGTAACCTTTGAATGCTGCTCGGTATTTTCCTCAAACAAACAAAATAGACATACATATACAGAAACACTTAATCAAAAAGTCTTTTATTAAGGTAAATGTAGAAACTAAATTTTGATAAAACAGTCAAAGATACTAATTAAGGGTCTGATATTGACCATCTCAGGCAACTTAGACAAAAATTTAACTAGATATTTTCACAATAGGGGTTGGAAAAAACAAAAGAATATTTTAAAAAATAAATAAATATAGTCTAATATGTTTTATAACTTTTCCCTGAATAACATATCAAATAATATTTGATTTTAAAAATAATGGTAAGATTGTAATGCAAGAATATGTATCAATGATAGAGTAAGGAGATCATTTTAATTATACAAGTAGTTTTAGTTATTTTCTAGTAGAAAGTAAGTCAATGATACTAAAATCCAAAAATAATATAAATATTATTACATTATTTCAAAAATATGTGAATAAAAATATTACTCTTCTGACAAAACTTTTAAACATGTTTTAAATAGAGATATCTTTGTCTCACTCCGCCATGTTTCTGTAAGTAAATTTCTTTCAATAAAATTAGGACATAGTTGGTGATGGGTATTCCCCTGATTCAATGTTAATATGTACCTTAAACACTACTGTGAAAGATGTGTAAGCCATTATGAAAAAAAATATGTTTTTAATCAGAAACTTTCTTTGACTTACATGTATTATTATTATGTAAATTATATTATATGTTATGTTATGTTATGTTATGTCACTATATTATGATATGTTAGCTTACCTCATTATGTTAATCAATTTGGTCTCTTGAATAAATTCTTACAATAAAAAAAACTATTTTCCTTTTCTAAAAACAAAACTCAAACAAGCTAAAAGTGTGGGGCAGGACTTTTGAATGAGTGTAATTACTGATCTAGTAAAGTTTTAAATAATACATATGGATTATTTATATTTTAAAATGATTAGACAGTAGGACTCAGATGGTCTCTCTGTAGGATTTTCATTAATAATGAGCACAAAAATTTTTATACTTTGTGGTACATTCTGAGATACTTCATAAAGCCAAAGTATCTTACAAATGATTGTATGAAAAGGAATTTTTCATCATTTTTTCTGTATCTACCAAAGTTAGTTTAATTTTTTATCTTGTCTTTAACTTAATTGAAAATACAGTTAATATCACACTAAATAATGTAGTTCCACAATATGATTTCTGGACAGAAGAGCTACAGCTGAAACATTGACGATGGAGGTTCAGAAATACTTAAAGAAGAGAGTTAATTCATAGATTTTTTATTTGTTTGCTTGTTTAATTGGGACATGTTTTTCTGACTAGAGAAAACTTGTTTATGAAAATAAGGAAAAAATGTCATAAGAAGCTTCCCTCTCAGCCCATGTAATTATACATTATCTCAAAGTTCTATAGATAGTAAGGAAGCTATTAATATGTACTCGAACTACTAGTTTTTCCTCAGCAGCATATAATTTATACTTGAATACAGAAAGATAAGTAAAGAACAAGCACCAAATATATGCTTTTTTGTGACACTAAAATCATACTTGGTGATAATTTAATTAACTAATTAAAGTGTGTATTAAGGACCAAAATTATCTTTTCAGCAAGTATTTTTGTAAGGACATTTTGAGACAACTGAGAATGAGTTAACTTTACATAAAAATTTAAACCTCAGTATTTTTATTTTCTAGTCTCAGAAATTAAAATATTCACTTTTAAAATAAAGTTATTAGAATTTTAGAAAATATTGCCAGGAATTTTGAGAAACTTAAAAAGAACTTTAAAGATTGAAAGAAAGAAAAAAAGAATGAAAGGAAGAGGCCAAATGAGTCCAAAAAAATTGAGTTTATGTGTCCTAATACTCGAGTTAACTGACTGTTCAGTGAGTCAGTAATCTCACCCATCCTTGTCTCAGGCATTATGATGGAAGAGGTCTGTTACAGAAAGCTTTGAATATCATTTGATCTGTATTTCTTTAAAGATCTGTAATTTTATCAATCTTTCTTTATTGGGTGTGGCTGGTATCATACTTCGTGATCTCAAAGCTTACTCTTGGCTCTGTGCTCAAGGATCACTTTTAGCAAGGCTCAAGGAAATAATGCAAAATTATGGGGAAAAATCACCTCAGCTATGTGTAGGCAGGTGCCATACCATTGCTCTACCTCTGCTCACTCAATCAAATATGTCTACTATGCATTTTTCAGAAGCAGCCAACGGAATTTGAACTATTTATGATTATACACAGGAAGTTTAATGTACCACTATAACTAGGGACATGAATGGATATGTTTATCTCTTTTCCATAACTTGATTTGACTTTTCCTAAGGGATATGTAATAAAAATCAAGTTTTCAGGTAAGAGTCTTATGACCTCTATTTTGTGGTCATAGCTGATGGTGCTGAGATGTAATTCACAGCTCTCTGCTTGGTGTCACTCTGGGTGGATTCAAGGAATCTGAATATCTCTGGTATTGAATCCAGCACTTCAGTACACAAAGCACATATTATATAGATTTAGTCATCTCTGAAAAGGAGTTGGACAATACCTGAAACCAAATAAAAAGTGTATTCTACATACATTCTCGTCTAAGTGGACAACAGATTGATAGTTGTCTAAATTAATCTTCTATTTGTTTTTTAGAGACAAATGGTACAAAATAGCAAAGTTGATATATTTTCCCTTTTATTACTCCTTTATACTACAACATGCTTCAATTTACTAGTTATTGTTATCCTAAATTCCATTAGTATCTCAGTTTTTCATTACATGCAGAATATTTGCGGTTTGTATTATAAATATAGTGTAGAAATAGCAGTTGCTTTCATTGTTTATTAGAAGAGACACATTTCTATCTACCAGAAAACAAATTCTTAAATTATTTTATTTTCAAAAGATACAGGAGTTTTCATTACAATAATTCAAGAATAATAATCCATATACCATATACATCCCTAATTTACAAAAATCTTTATTATTTTTGGTAAAGTAGTTTATAATTAGTTTTTTGGCGTATCTGGTATTTACAGATGTCACATAATACAAAATTATACAAAAGCACAATTGGATTGATTATAAATATAACTTTGTAATGTTCTCTGCCTTTTGGGAGTACTTAGGGAATTAGGCTAGTCAAGAGAGAATTCATATTAGAATCCATAAAAATCATTCTGAATCTCAAGGTATATCATGATTCTCCAAAGCTACCTTAAAAATGTATTCAAAAATAGATGTTATGGAAGCTATTACTTTTAGAGTTCTTTGTCTTCCAGGACAATTCAATTACACACTTTGAATAATAAAAAGAGATTCATTATGCATGTTACAAATTATAAAACAATTAAATGGAAGTGTTGCAAGATTATGCATTGAAAAAGCTGATAATTTCAATGTTTTAGTAAAATTGGTGATATAATATGTACTTTCTGACATAATAATGCATTTCTAAATATGCATTGTTCTGGAAAAATCAGTCATTAAAATGAGGATTTTTGTACTTTCTCCTACTCTTTGCATTTTAATTTATGCAAGTTGAGATATTTGTTTTCACATGAGAAAACCTACCAGATGATAAATCCCTGATTATTATCTTTTTCTTTTTTTATTAAATGTTTTTTGGGCCACATCAGGCAGAGCTCAGTGGTTACGCCTTTGCTCTGCACTAAGTAATTGCTCTTGGCAGGCTAGGGGACCATATGGGATGTGATGGAACCCTTCTGCATCTGCTGTGAGCAAGGCAAACGTCCTACCACTGTGCTATCGCTCTGGCCCAAGTCACTGATTCTTAAAGTGATTTATGTTTTTGGACCACATCTAGTTGGCTCAGAGTTTACTAATAGTTTTTCAGTCATGAGTTATTCCTTGTGGTTCTATAGGAATTATATGAGATATTGAGGATCTAAAACAAGTTAGTTATGTATAAGACACACAATTAACCTGAGTACCATGACTTCAGCCCCTTATTTCATTATTTTATTAAAAATTTATTAAAATTTTATTATAAAATCACTACTTTGGAATAATAGTTTTTTATACTAGTGATTTATTAAAAGATTTATTTTTATAATAGAAATGTTAATGTTTTAATTTTTAATTGAAATGTATAGGTTACTAATACATGGTTTTGCTCTGTTTTGTTTTTCTTTGGTTTTTGGGCCACACCTGGTGATGCTCAGTGGTTACTCCTGGCTATGCTCTCAGAAATCACTCTTGTCTTGGGGGACCATATGGGACACCGGGGAATCAAACAGCAGTCCCTCCTAGGCTAGCACGCAAGGCAGATGACTTACGGCCTGAGCAACCACTCTGGCCCCACTAGTAAATGTTTTACCTTTAATAAGTGGTTTAGGGCCCGGAGAGATAGCACAGCGATGTTTGACTTGCAAGCAGCTGATCCAGGATCAAAGGTGGTTGGTTCGAATCCCTGTGTCCCATATGGTCCCCCGTGCCTGCCAGGAGCTATTTCTGAGCAGACAGCCAGGAGTAATCCGGGTGTGAACCAAAAACCAAAAACCAAATAAATAAATAAATAAAAATAAAAAGATAAGTGGTTTAAATAATTTATTCAACATATATTTGTGTATATCAACATTTATATACAGTGGAATTTATAGTATGATATGAAAAAGCAAGTTTAATTTTGTCAAAAAATCATATGGCAAGCATAGAAGTAAAAAGTAATATAATAATTACAAGAGAATTTAACACTATGAGCCTATTAATAAAGACATTGAATATATATGGATATATTAGAAATTAAATCAAGGGATAAAATAAGTTGATATTTGATTTATTAGGACTAATATCAAATAAATCATATAGAAATAGACTTAATGTATCTGGATAGAATCTGAACTGCATTTCTAACACATTTTCTGATGAAGATTTGATAGGATAATAATTTAAATACTACACTTTGACTAGAATTGATTTTTAGAAAGGATGGGTAAAAATTGCCTTGTAAAATTGATGATTATGAGGTTTATTCTCTAAAGGCAAAGTCGACACTATGCCAACTAGATACGTTTGTTTTGATTGGTAATTCTCTTTTCCTTCAAAGATAGCTTGACCATAAGTTCTTAACTTTTCTGGTGATGAAAAATGAGGATTTACTTAAATAGTGATCAATGACAGTTAGGGAAAAAGTAAGCAATGGAAAATAAAAGCAAGTAAGGGTCATAGCCAATTTTAGAATTATACAGAATAACACAGTGGCTGGTGCTGTAAGTCCTCTAAAGATGCTGGACTGTCAGCTCTACATACAAGTAAATTGTATTTGATCAACAACAACACAAGATTATCCAAGCACCACAGGATAATGAATATATATGCATATACCTATATATGCATGGAGTCTATATTACATATATGTGTATATAAGCTACATGTATGTACATAATATATATGAAATTCATACACTTCTTTCAAATTGTGAATAGATTACATGGAGTGTGTATATGTATGTATGTATATATATTTATATATATATATATATACATACATACTTTGTCTATACTTTGCCCTATAGTGATAAACCTCAGAGCTTGATTATGGCCTGTTATTTAGTGGGTATGTACAAGACAATGTCTATTAAATGAAAATAACTATTTCTCACAATTGATCTTTTTGAATGTACCTCTATTGTCCCAGTATCTTTTTCTTAAATCATAAACTAACATGTTTATTAGTTGTACTGTTAAAAATCAAAACAAAATAATTTTAAAAATGGTTCGCATATAAATAAAATATATAATTTCCCATCAATGTATATTTAGGGTGGGAAAGATTCCTATCAGTTTGTTTAAAGTCAATTAAAAATATTTTTCAGTGGCATTCTCCTGGGGCGCCCACACGTGGAGGACAGGAGACATCCGCGTCCGCCACCTTGCCCGCGACCCCCCCCCCATAGACTGCAAAGGCCGGAGCCGCTCCAAACCGGGGTGTAGGGACCCCCGCTCCTGACCCCGCCTGCGACCGGGGCACTCGGAGAACACCGCACAGGCCAGATTGTTGGCACAGAGACCACACCACCCATTGCCTCAATTTCCAGGCCCCAGAGTTCACCTCACCCGACCAGAGCGTAGACAGAGGAGGGCATTCCCTAGTACCTAGTGGGCCGGAGTCACCTGCCCCGCTGGGACAGGTGGGACGAATAGACTGGGTGAGCTTGGGCCTCCCCCCTGGACCTTTAGGTAACCTAGAGCAACCTAGCCCCGAGCCCCAGAGTGGAGCTGAGACCCCCCCAAGGGCTGAGAGCAGCTACCGGGAGGGCTTGACTGGGGGAATTTCTTCCCCGGAAACTCGGAGGAGCAGAGCTTCATTGACCCTCAGATAAGGGAAGGAACAGAGAGTCAGGCTCAACAGCGCCCGCAACCAGTGTGGCCAGGAGCGGAACTACACCTGCTGACAGGAATAAAGAGGAAGACTGACTTCCAGGTAGTAGAGAAGAGAAAGAGCTAGGCTCAACAGTGCCCCCCACCACTGTGGTCAGGAAAGGGCCAGTACTAGCTGCCAACAAAAGGGGAAAACAACTAACCAGGCCACATAAAGAGCACAGGAGGAACCAAACCCCAGCGAGTTCACCCAAAAGTCCCTCTAGAACCACCCTCAAGGAGGGAACCCACTCCCACACCACAGGGGATCAAAACAGGCGAAAAATAGAAGCACAGCACTCTAAAACACACCATTAAATACAAAGAAATATGCGTAAATCAAGGAGAACACTAATATCTGGAGATATGGTGACAAACCCTTGCAAGTTTCCAAGCCCACCTAAATGCACAGATCCACGTGAAGAAGCCCTAAAAGCAGCCATGAAGAAGGAAATGCAAGAATTAATAAAAGAAATGAGAGAAACCCTAGCTATCGAGTATAAGAAATCTATGGATGAGCGAATCAGCCAAATTAAAGAAGAAATGTTAAAGAACATGAGAGATTCCATACAAAAAGAAGTGAAGGAATTAAAAGAAAAAGTAACAAGCCTTACAAGCTGAAACACAGAATTGGAGAAACACATTGAAGAACTCGAAGGAAAACTGCAAACAAAAAATGATCAAGAAACCAACAAAGAAATAAAAGGCAAGGCACTGGAAGGAAAAGTCCAGTATCTAATGAACAAGGACAAAAGAAACAATCTAAGAATTGTGGGTATACCAGAAGGAGAGGAAATAGGGAAAGGGGAAGAACAAGTAGTCAGAGAGATAATAGCGGAGAACTTCCCCACCCTCTGGAAGGAAACTGCAATGCCAATACAGGAAGTAAAAAGAGTTCCCAATAAGATAGACCCTAATAAACAAACACCAAGACACATGGTAATCCAATTGGCAAAAAACAAAGAGAAAGAGGAAATCCTTAAAGCTATAAGGAAGAAAAGAAACCTCAAGTACCAAGGTAGGGACATAAGAATCAAACCAGATCTCCCATTCGAAATAATTCAAGCAAGAAGACAGTGGAATGACATATTTAAACGACTGAACGAAAGAAATTTCCAACCTAGGGTCCAATACCCAGCAAAACTCACATTCATATGGGAGGATAGACTAAAAACATTCTTAAACAAGAACGAATTTGAACTATTTGTGCAAACAAAACCGATTTTAAACGACTTACTCAAAGATGAATTACAGAATCCAAACCCCCGATTGTAACAAAAACCACCCTACACAACACAACTACACAACAATCCTCTCTCTCAATAATCTCCCTAAATGTTAACGGACTAAACTCTCCAATTAAAAGACACATAGTAGAGAACTGGATTAGGAAAAATAAACCGGACTTCTGCTGTCTGCAAGAAACACACCTACAACTACAGGATAAGCACAGGCTTAGAATAAAAGTATGGAAAGTAATTATTCAGGCCAATGGAAAACAAAAAAGAGCAGGGACAGCCATTCTTATATCAGACCAAATTGCATTCAACATCAAGAAAGTGATCAGAGACAAAGAGGGTCACTACTTACTGATCAGGGGAACATTAGATCAAGAAACACTAACCCTGGTCAATATCTATGCACCTAATGTAGAGCCAGCAAAATATGTGAGGCAACTACTGGCAAACCTGGAGAAACACATGAAGGGAAATGTGATAATAGTAGGGGACCTCAATCCTCCACTATCACCACTGGACAGATCCACCAAACAGAAAAATAGCAAAGAAATAAGAGCTCTGAATGAAAAATTAGAAGATTTAGGGCTAATAGACTTATATAGAGCCTTCCACCCCCAGAAAGCAGAATACACATTCTTCTCAAGCCCACATGGAACCTTCTCCAGAATAGACCATGTCTTAGGATACAAAGCCAACCTATATAAGACCACAAAGGTAAGGATCATTAGAAGCACCCTCTCAGATCACTATGCAACAGAGCTCAAAATTGAGGTCAAGAAGAAGCAATGGAGAAAAACTAATACCTGGAGATTAAACAACATGCTGCTCAACAACAGCTGGATCAAAAAACAACTCAAGGAAGAAATAAAAAGATTCCTTGAGACAAATGACAATGAATAGACATGTCAAAATTTAGGGGACACAGCAAAAGCAGTAATTAGGGGGAAACTCATAGCAATACAGGCCTATGTCAAGAAACAGGAAAATAACAAAACCAACAGTTTAAAAGATCACCTCAAAGAATTGGAACAACAGCAACAGAGAAATCCAACCTCATCCAGAAGGCAAGAAATAATAAAAACCAGAGCAGAAATAAACAACATAGAAACTAAGAAAACAATACAAAAAATCAATGAGACCAGGAGTTGGTTTTTCGATATGATGATATACATCGAAAACCCTAAAGAGTCCACAGTAAAACTCCTAGAAACAATTAACCAATACAGCAAAGTGGCTGGTTACAAAGTCAATACACAAAAGACCGTAGCGTTTCTATATACAAACAATGAAGTTGAGGAGAGAGAGATTAAAAATACAATTCCATTTAAGGTAGTTTCAAAAAATATCAAGTATCTAGGAATCAACCTTACAAGAGAAGTGAAAGACCTATACCAGGGAAACTTCAAAACACTTCAGAAAGAAATTGAAGATGATCTAAAGAAATGGAAGAACATCCCATGCTCATGGATAGGTAGAATTAACATAATCAAAATGACTATCCTACCCAAACTCCTATATAGATTTAATGCAATCCCTATCCAAATCCAGACACAATTCTTTAAAGAATTAGAACAATCATTCACAAAATTCATCTGGAACCACAAAAGACCCAGGATAGCCAAAAAAATACTGAAAATAAGAAGCTGGGAGGCATCTCCTTACCTAACTTGAAACTATACTATAAAGCCATAGTAATCAAAACAGCATGGTACTGGAACAGAGACAGGACCTCAGACCAGTGGGTCAGAACAGAATTTCCAGACATAAACCCCCAGGTATATAGCCAACTAATATTTGATAAAAGAGGCAAGAATCTGAAGTGGAACAAGGAGAGCCTATTCAACAAATGGTGTTGGTACAACTGGAAAACCACATGTACGAAAGTGAAAATCAACCCATACCTTACTCCTTATACAAAAATCAACTCAAAATTGATCAAAGACCTTGAAATCAGACCCGAATCCATAAAGTTTATCGAGAATAAAATAGGCAGAACACTCGAAGACCTATATATCAAAAAGGTCTTTGAGAATGGAGCACCAATGGCAAGAACGTTAGCATCAAATATAAACAAATGATACTACATAAAACTAAAAAGCTTCTGCATGGCAAAAGAAACCCTACTTAACGCAAGAAGACAGCTAACAGAATGGGAAAAAATCTTTTCACTCGACATATCAGATAAAGGGCTGATATCTAGAACATACAAAGCACTCAGAAAGCTGAGCCCCCCAAAACCAAACAAAGCTATAAAAAAATGGGAAGATGAAATGAATAGACACTTCTCTGAGGAAGACAGAAGGATGGCCAACAAACACATGAAAACATGCTCACCTTCACTCATCATCAGGGAGATCCAAATCAAGACAACAATGAGATACCACCTTACACCAGTGAGGATGGCTCACATCAAAAATAATGGAAACAACCTTTGTTGGCGGGGATGCGGTATGAAAGGAACTCTCATCCACTGCTGGTGGGAATGCCCCCTAGTCCAACACCTATAGAGGAAAGTCTGGAGAGTGTTCAAAGAACTCAGAATTGAGCTGCCATTTGACCCAGCAATTGCTCTCCTAGGCATATACCCACAAGATGGAAGGACATTCATTCCAAAATACGTATGCACCCCACTATTTATTGCAGCACTCAGTATAATAGCCAAATCTTGGAACCAACCTAGATGTCCAACAACGGATGAATGGATCATTAAGATGTGGTACATATACACAATGGAATATTACATGGCAGTTAGAAATGATACAATCACAGACTTTGCAGCAACGTGGATGGACCTAGATCATGTTATGTTAAACGAAGTAAGTCAGAAGACAAAAGATAAACACAGAATGGTAGCACTATTCTGAAACACCTAGAACATATATTTTACACACAACTAATACCTAACAATCATACAACAGGGTTTAACTGGGTAGAAACTCCGAACACTGTAATAGTCAACATATACGTGGGAGCAGTGTCCAAAATACATGAAAAAGAAACAACGTAAACTCTTGACTGCACATTATACCACAAAGAAAACAGCAACAACAGAAACAGCAACATAGAGAGAACAGGTATGTAATCAGACTCCCACAACAAAAGCCCACAATAATCCCTTAGAGATCGTAAACAGGAACACAAGTATAGAACACCACGGGAAATCACGGACTGCATTGGCAACATACCATAACACTACGTTTTAATTCCTTTACCTTGCTATATTTTAAATAACCTCTCATCTTTTCTGTCCACAGGCACCCTTAGATACAAGGGCGGACAAACTAAGATGGCAACTCGGGATACCACACGAGATACCATACCTTGATTGCACTACGAGATGGCCACGAGAAAACTCTTTAACATACACTATATCTCTAGGTTAAACCTTCTTTTAGGAATTGAAGCACAGGACCAGTCAGACCACCAAAGCAGTACCTGCGACGTACAGACCTAAACTACAGGCTCTAGTCATGGAACACATTCAACCAAACCAGCATTCCCTTGCTATTCTCTCCTTTCTTCTCGCTACTTTTTTCTTTTTTTCTCTTCTATTCTTCTCTTTACTTTTTCCCCTTTCTCTTCTCCCTTTCTTTCTACGGTATTTTCTCTTTTCTCTTCCTTCATACCCCTCCCATATACCTTCCCCTTTCTCCCCCCCGGAAATCCAACTATCCCATCACCCCTCAATCCCATCCAGATCTCCCACCATATTAAAACTCTCCACCCTCAGTCCTTAATCTTTTAGGCATCAAGATCGACCTCCTACCCAACGAACCAGTACCCAGCACCCAGGCGAGGGGACACCCAGCCAATCCCTTCACCTCGTCTCCTGCAAGAAAAGACAGCCAACTTCCCTGTGGACTCATGCTACGAGACCCTCCCTACCATCTCCCCCTAACGTGGACTGTTTCCTGAAACCGGACTTAGGTCCAATAGTATCCCCAATGCATAACTCTTCCAAGACTTCCCTGCCGCAAATTTTTACCGATCTGAAGAAGGTCAGGGGGTGTGATTGGAAGATGCCTGGGAACCCACACACCACAAGAAAAATCCAAAAGACAACGGGAAAAACCGTACTTTCAACATAGGCATAAGACCTGTAATACACCACCTCTTTACCTGTTCTCCCCCAAATGTAAAGTAGTCTTTTGCACCACTTTGGTCCTTTAAAAACTTCGCTAACTCATTTTATTTCTTTTTTTTTTAAATTTATTTCTTTTTTTTTTTTTAAATGTTTGCCCTACATATACATTTGTGGGCACATACACTTTTATTTCTTTTTTTTTTTTTATCGTTTTCGGGTATGCGACCTATTTCTGTTACCCACTCTGTCCAACCTAAATGCACCGACAATATAATGGAGCACCACTTCCCTCTGCAAAGGCACACTAAATAAAGGGGAAATCTTACATATAAAAAAAAAAGAGCTCTTATCTACTAGAGATAGGAACTCATAGTTGTTTACAATACAGGGTTATCTCCTACCTTGAAAATATGTCATGTGGAATCAACTTAGACCTCAGGTGATTAGATACCATTCAACCAGCCTTGAACCCTGGATCCCAGACATAGAAACGGCACAGCTCTTCACAACAGCTGCAAGAAACAAACTCCATCTGGGACAGCCTTAATACTGCAGGGTCAACAACAAGGGCCAGCTCTAACATGATATCCCGACAACGAGAAAAATGTGAACAACTTGTCCTTAGAGCAGTTTAGCCTACCTCACCAGCTAACGACAAGATAAAACCAGAAGACGTGGCACCCTTTGGTAGGTCCAAAAGCCAAGATCGTGTTTTACAGATGACTGGATACGAGAACCACGACCAGACTGTATACATCTTGGGACCAATAAAAAAGCCCTAGTCTAGGGTTTGAACTAAGACCTGCACAATAAGCATGATCCCCAGTTCCAAAGGTCCGGCAGAGACAATTGTAACGGAAAGGGGCTTCTGGAAGCTCAAAGAAAGACGCTATCCTAGATGCCATCCTAGGTTCAGGGCAAAGACCAAGATCACCAACCACAGAAGACGGATTAAAATGGCACTGAGGTAACAGAACCTCTAGATTCACAAAGACTGACTTCACCATAAATCCCACCTCAGGATCTGTACAGATACTGAGACCTCTAAACACAGAGCTCTGATTGTATCACCCTGGACAGAGCAGAAGTCTTCCACACACCAAAAAAAAAAAAAAAAAACACCACCGGGAGAGTAATGTAATGATCCTGAGCAAAGACTAGAGCTGATCCCATGACAGTATACTCCAAGGACGGAGAAACCCCATATCGCATAGGGCAAGTGAATTCCTTTTCGAATGACCCCAATATTTACTGTGCCAGGGCAGGAGGGAAAAAAACAAAAATACAAAAAAGCACAAAACCTTGGACATTTATATATATATATATTACCTTCATTTATTATTGTTATTATTGTTTTTATTTACCTAGCTATTTTGGTCGATTTCTCTGTTTGGATGTGATTATTGAAATTGTTGTCCCCAATTATCCTTATTTTTTTCTCTTCCTTTCTTTTCTTTCGATATGTGCTACGCCATGTTTCTTATTTCAAGACCACGGGCGTGTTTTTTGTTTGTTTTTTGTTTGTTTTTGTTTTTTGTTTTGTTTTGTTTTGTTTATCTGTCTTTTGTGGTGCTTATCGATATAGCTGGAGTCCTCACTGGACATTTGACACTTCTTTTGGTACTGGTGGAGTGTTTCACCTTCTTTCTCTCATTCATTTCCCAAATCGATGATGAGAACCTCTAGAAGGATTCTGCCCATATACGGGGTATTAGACTTTTACCCCCAGTTTATTTATTTTCTCTTTTTCAGGCAAAACCACGCAACTTGAACTAGCTAGCCCTGCCCCACTTAGAGGGGGAAATAAGGGAGGCATCAAGACCAAACTGATGCAAGACTACTAAGTAGTAGGTTAGATACAGAGGGGACCACATATTCTAGAAGCCCTGGGGGTGAGGGAAGAGGAAATGGGAGGTAGGACAAAAACGGAGGTGTAGGGAGGACAATTTAGGGATGGGAATCCCCCTGATTTTATGTAAATATATACCTAAAATATTATTGTCAACAATATGTAAGCCGCTATGATCAAAATAAAAATTATATTAAAAATATTTTTCAGTATGTTTCTCTGAAAATAATTGCTATTCACTAAGTGTTTTTGTCTTACATTATTTAAATTTTACTACATATGATTTATTTTTTTCAGAACAAACATACATACAATTTAAATATATATTAGATAATTTTTAAAATTACTTCTAAAAATCAATTTGAAAATTAAGTGTGACTTTCACTAGAACAATTGTGAAATATTATGCTGATTAAAGAGTTTTACAAATAAAAGTCTCACTCCTGTCTGCATTCAGGCCTTAAAATAATGAGTAATAGCACATTTCTTGTTCTCTCTTTCTGATTTATACTTTCACAAATTTACCTGATGTTATCATAATGCTATTCATTTTTATTTTATTATTCAATATTCACATTCAACATAGGAATGTCTAGACAGGTCTTATCAAATACTGTTTGCATTTCCGAGCTCATATCCCCCAATTTCAGAAGTGTATTTCTTTAGAGATTAAATTTTTTACTTCATTTACTTAAGCTTATTTTTGTACATACTGAAGCTTCTAGTTTTATTTTCTGACAGCAAAGGATAGTTTGATTGATAGAATTTAATGACTTGGCTGAAATAATGTAGTTGGCTTTTATCTTACATAGGTATGCTTTTTATTTGCCTTACCTATTACATGAGAAATAAGTGACAAAATGTAATGATTTTAGGTATCACACCTGGGCCCATAATTCTGTCTACGTTATAGAATATAGGTGTTGCAGGAAGGATTATGAATAGCCTGGATAAGAATTACAATGAATATATGTATAAAAGTAGTTCAATAAAAATATGCTACTTAGTAATTCTAAGGAAGTTTGATGGCCCGAAAGACAATCATTTACTAGAATAGGCATGCTTAATAAATAGTTTATTATTTTAATAAAATTCCTGCTTTTTATTTTTTTTGTTTTGGGGGCCACACATGGTGATGCCCTGTGGCTACTCCTGACTATGTGCTCAGAAATTGCTCCTGGCTTGGGGGACCATATGGGATGCTGGGGAATCGAACCTAGGTCCCTCCTAGGTTAGCCCGTGAAAGGAAGATACCCTACCATTTGTGCCACCGCTTCAACCCCTAATAAAATTTCTAACTATTGATAAAATTGTTGTGTTTTTAGGCTTATCTACCAATAAAATACTTTTATTCTGTAATCTAATAAAAAGACAGATGTTGATCAAATGTGGAGGCACAAAACGAAAAGGGTTAACGGCTGAGTGTAGGTAAGAGGTAAAAAGTGGAATTTGTGTTGACAAATACATTAACATGCATAATCACTACCTATGTGAGGTACCAAGAGAATTATTTGACCTTTCTAAGTCTCACTTTTTCACCTGTAAAGTGATAAGTATTTTATAAAGTTCTTTCACAAATGAAAAATAATACACAAGCAAGGTATTAAATTTATTCTAAAATTTGGTAGCAGGTGCTTTGCTGAAATATATGGATGTCATATCTGAAGATTTTTAAAAATGTAGTATTCTGTCAATGCATTTTTATTTTTCTCTTAAAATATGTAACATTCTGTCAATTATGGAATATATATTGTTTGGATATATTAATGTAATATGATTATCATTAGAACACTGATAAGTAATACTTTAAATGCTACCTTTTCCCACATTTGCACAGTAACTTACTATCTCATATCTTTTCTGGGATATAGTGGAGGTGGGGGCAGGAAAGGAAGCTCCCAATTAATGTTTTGAGCACCGAGAAATCACTCCCTCTGCAGCTTGGCAAATGAAGTTTGACAGTTCAGTGTTATAGTAAAAAACGTTACTGTGGTCTTGTGGTTCGCAAGAAATTGATCTTGGATCCTGCACTTCTATTTGGGGGGGGGGAGTGTTGGGGCCACACCAGTTAGTGCTTAGGGGTTACTTCTGACTCTGCACTCAAAAATCATTCTGGTAAGCTCCGGGAGTTATATGGAATGCTGGGATGAACCCAGGAAATATTTCTGAGAAACAACAATGTGTGTGTGTGTTTTAAGTTTTTTCTTTAATAAAATCACATTTTTCTTAAATTAATTCTTATTTTCTTTCTCTGGGATTATTTGAGTTTATTTTATTATGTTGACCTCCATCTCTTTTTAATAAATAAATAATTGACTTGAATCACAATGAGATATACAGTTTTAAAGTTGTACATAATTGAATTTCAGACATACAATGTAAAATAACCTTTGGAGTACACATTTCCGGCCAACAATGTCCCCAGTTTCCATTCTGCCCTGCATTTGCTTTCTCTCCTCTCTGCCTCCAGCCGACATATTTCTTTAACACATCCTTCCTCCATTTCTTCCCATTTTTTTCTTTTAAACAATATGTTTTGTTACTGAAAGAATATTTTTATTTTACTTTATTCTATAGCGTTGGCTAACACGTCATATTTTCTGTATTTTTGTCTACCTTACCTTGAAAGAGATACTACTGTCCACTGCTCATGTTTTTGTCACATCTTGATCAGGACGTATCAATTAGTAAAAAATACAGATTATAAGGAGCCTGAGCGGTGGTGCAAGCTGTAAGGCATCTGCCTTGCATGAGCTAGCCAAGGACAGACTGAGGTTCGATCCCCAGGTGTCCCATAAGTTCCCCCAAGCCAGGAGCGATTTCTGAGCACACAGTCAGGAGTGGCCCCTGAGTGCCACTGGGTGTGGCCACCCAAAAAATGAGGATTATAGAAGATAAAAGTAAATATTATATGAACTCAAGCCACTAAGTAGTCTAGAAATTATTTTAAAAATAATGAAGCAAAACTACCCAGAATACCATACCGTGAACTTGCCAGTAGCAACTTCTGAACACAGACCCAGGAGAAAGCTCTCTAAGTGCTTTGAGGATGCCCCCCCCAAATAATTAATACCATAACTACTTTAAAATTAATCAAACTTTAACAGTAGCCAATTTAGAAAACACTGAGTATTACTCAAAATGATTAATTATCAAAAGTTTAGAAATTTAGTATAAATTATGTTGAAGATTTTTAAAATTTTAAATGAGTTACTTAAGTAAAGATACTAGAATAAAAGCTATTAGATAAAAAAACTATGAATTTTATTAAATTTTGTAGGTTTCCATTAATAATTATTGTCATTTAATGGATGTTTTATAACTATGCACTGCACTATTTAAAATGAACGAACTAAAAAAGGTTTATTTTAAGCAGAGTACTAAATAAAGCAAAATGTTAGATGAAGAAAGATGTGAAATTTTCTGGTGCAAAGAAACATGTCTAGAAAGAGAAAACATAAATTTGCAGAGGAGAGCAGAATGACTATTCAGAGCAGTAACAAATTGACATGATTCAAGTTTCACACAAGCAATGCGCATCAGTTTCTCACTTTGTGTTCAAAAATCTGTAATTTTCTTGGCTTTCCTCTAAAAAACTATGTGGTTTTGGGCAAGTCATTTATTCTCAGCTTCTGATCCCCGTGATTGTCCTTGAAGCAGATGTCTTGAAAGATTATTACAAAAATCAGATATTTTTTATAGAATACAAAATAACTAGTGTGATATCTGTTGGAATGCAGTGATAATTATTCATACATTGAAGTACAGCTTTCTAAAGGAATGAAATGATGTCTTAGAAATTACTTGAAGTATAAAAATAAACAATAACTATGACTTTTAACAAAATTTTACCTTTTCTAATTCAGACTAGTTTATTTTTTAAAATATTTCTAGTATCTCGAGTAAATAATATATTTTTTGCCTCACAACTAGTTATGAATTGAAAATATACCTTGGGACAGGAGTGATAGCACAGGAAAGAGGGGAATTGGCTTGCATGCAGCCAATCCTGGTTCTATCTCCAGCATTCCACATGCTTGCCATGAATAATTCCTGAGTGTAGAGCCAGGGGCAAGCCCAGATTGCCACTGGTTGTGGCTCATAAACAAAAACAAGCAAATGCATAAAAATACATAAGGAAAATTTGAAGTGAGATAATTTGCTAATATTTTATGTTGATATTCTAACGAAGTTTTAAATATGAATATGATAAAAGAAATTGTTATATAGCTTTGCATATATCTTCATATAAATGGGTAGATAGTAGATACATATATTCTGGATCCTGATTTAAAACAAATAAATCAATTTACTTTAGATGAAACAAAAACTTTTATTGAAATTTATTTAGAAAAATGTGAGGGGAAAGAACAAGAGAAATAAATTTCTAGAGAGAATGCAAGCTATTAGGATAAGCCTATACGAAGCAATTTAAATTATGGTTTATTTTAATGTGCCCAAATGAAAAACCAAAGAAGATAAAAATTATGGAATTAGAAGAAACATTTTTATAATTTTAACTTTTCTGTATTACCAGTTTTATTGTTTTTATGAAATTACTTAGATTATTAAAATAAAGAGTAAATATTAAAAGCACATAGGATTCTGATTTCGATATTTAAGAATCAGAAAACATTTTATTTTCTCAGAATTTGTTAAAATAGAGCTGCAGTGGTAGCACAGCTGTAGAGCATTTGCCTTACACACTGCTGACCTGGGGCAGACTCGGGTTCAATCCCCAGCATCCTATGTGGTCCCCACAAAACTGTAAGTAATGAATTCTGAGGGCAGAACCAGCAGTAACCTCTGAGTGATGATGGGTGTGCCCCACTATACCCCCCCAAATCTACTTAATTGGCACTTTTTACCTTACAAAATGAAAACAGGTCCTGGATTCCAGCTCAGTGTGAAAGCTTTAAGTTCTGAATTGTTATTGATGCAAGACATGTTTTTTTAAAAGCCCATAGTCAAATGTTTCAATGGTACAATATATAAAAGAGCTTATTATAAAAATTTTAAAATAGAAAATAGAAAACAAATGAAAATAGAAAACACAATTTTTCTTGACTAATGAAACATTATAATGTACTATTAAATAAAATAGTTTTTATTTTTAATTGGTTTTAAATTTAGTAAAACAGCTTAAGTATCTTTATTTATAGTGTCTTGCTAAGACTTGAATCTAGGCCTTCTCATAGCTTCTCTACCACTGAGCTACATTCCTGGAGATAATATAAACTTATAAACTAATCTGCATTTACCAAATGTGTCAATATGCAAAGTTCCTTTATATTATGCACTAAATAATAGTTAAAAATTAGAGCAAAAATGTTTTTGATAGTTCTGTTTACTTTATAGTTTTATAAACATAGTAACAAAGTACCAATATTTTTATTAATATAAAAATTACCTTCATTATCTTTGATTTTTACATATTTTGACATTGTATACTGTTAGAAAGCTATAATTAATTTGGGGGGGTTCCAAAATTTCCCAATTTTATTGTCATACATTTATTATCAATTTCTGTTGGTATAGTTTTCCCCAACATTTAATGATCTTCTTTTAAAGATCATGAATAAAATTGTCTGTCTCATTTTTAACTAATGTAAGATTATGAACAGTTCTAAAATGCCCAAATTTTTGATTTCCAGAAAATATTCATGTAATAATTTCATTATTTGTTTATTACCAGTTTATACATCTACTTTAAGTCACTATTAATTACATAAAGATAAGAAGCTAAAATTTTTTCATTGTTAATTTTATCTAAATGTTAGTTAGCTCTTCTTTCGATTTAACACCAATGACAAACTTTCACTGGTCTGAACTAATCCCAATGAAGTCATTAGTAGTCTACAACTCATTTGCTATTTTTGTTTGTTTGTTTGTTTGTTTTAGGGCCACACCCAGTGGTTTTGTTTTGGGGCCACACCCAGTGATACTCAAGGATTACTCCTGGCTATGTACTCAGAAATCGCTCCTGGCTTAGGAGACCATATGGGACACTGGGGATCAAACCCAGGTTCGTCCTGTGTCAGCCAAGTGCAAGGCAAAATTTCTACTGCTGCACTATCATGTCGGCCCAATTGCTGTCTTTGATGTCTCTTTAGGAACTTTCTCTGATAACTAAACTGGCCTTGTTTTATTTAACTGTGCATATTCTGAGTAAGATATTGGAAATTATTACACATTTAGAGTGAAACAATAGGTAGCTGCCTATTCCTTGAAGCTTCAAATGTCAAGAGAAAGCTAATAAATTTCTCCCTAATTTAGGAGTAGGGAAAGAAAAAATGACAAATAAAATAACAGCTACATATATACAAACACACACAGACAGAATAATATTTCTTATTTCTGTCAAGTTTAGTTTTATGTTGCTGACTTGTAATGACATACTTCAAAGTATAGATTACAGTGTATTCTTCCATCAGGATTAACCAAGTCTGTGTTCTTGTTTGATTTTTTTCCTTAGACAAAAGATGAGTTCCATTATAGTGATAGCAATATTACAATTTTAAATATGCAAAACTTAAATTTACGTCTAGCATAATGATATTGCCATTTTGCATTAAATTCTTAAAATTAAATACAAATGAGCATAACTAAGTTATAAAAACATACTTAAAACAAAAATTATGGACTATTTAAAGATATCAAATTAGATATAAATTAAATAGTTTAGCACAAAGCTATTTAAACTGCTGATTTCATAATGAAGCAAGAGAGAATAAAATTGTAAAATAAATCAAAGCATTCATATGTTAATTTTAAAAAGCTATACTAAATTCTGTCAGTATTTAAAATTGGACCCCCTAAGCATATTATGTTCCTCTATAAAGAATATAATTTAAATAGCAATATCTATGTACAAGACAAAATACTTTGAATTTGTGAGATCTGTAAAATTTATTCTTCATTATAACTTTATGCAATTAGAATTATTACCATTCACACTTCACTTTTTATGAAATTTAGACACAGAAAAGTAAATGACAAACTTAATTCACTGCAAATAGAGCTTGGATTAGAAGCATAGCCTAATCCAGCATCCAAAATATAGGTCATATATGTTTCTATCCCATATATCATATGAGATGGAATTTCATATCTGATAAGAACATAAGTTTAGAGAAAGGAACAGACATTACGAAGTAATTGCCCATGTCATTTAAGGACTTGTGTTTAAACTTTGATCTTGAGACTTTAATTATACTAGAAAGCAATAAGACAATCAGAGCCATGTAATAAAGACCTAGAAAAATTATGGATTCCAAAATTTAAGTGAACTGCAAGCTTGACAATGTATATTAATGTTGTTGAAGGTAAGCTTCGTAGCAGAAGGCAATATAAGTTTCAGATTTGGGTTCCTTCTAGATATGACCCTTTAGGGCTTTTTTATTTCTCTAATTTTAACTGAAAACCTTTTTTAGGGACAGTGACTACAGAGATAGTTTAAAGGTCCAAGCATATAGATTTAAAATCATTGAGAACATGAGCTTAAAAGGCCAAGGCACAATATGTGCTCAGCTTTGAGAGATAAAGCAAAGAATTACAGAGAAATATATGTTCAAAAGAGCATTTGGACTTGCAAAATAATAAGCCTCCTCAGAAGGAAGAATATATATCGATAAATAACTGTCCTAATTATTGAATATTTATCTATCATGAAATAGGAAACATAATAATACTATGTGTTTTAAATGTATAATCCTCATTAAGAAACAGTGCTTGAAATTTCATAATGATAAGCATTTTTATAAATAATTGTATATGATCTGTGGTGAAAATAACATTTCCACTTAATTGTAAATTCTGCTAATTTAAGTAGTTGCAGAATATGTTTCATTAAAATAGCGTCCAAGGTTCTCACTCCTATTTTAAAGATACTAATACAGAAATAATAATCCTAAATATTACCTTTAAAACTCTATAAAGAGCTAACAGTTTTACGTTCCTTAATTACTTAATTTGAAGAATGAAAATGGTAATTTTAGCACTTTATAATTTAATGTACACAAAATATTTATTACAATATTTCATAAGATAACACATGGTTTTATAATATGATCCTTATATCAGAGGATCTCAAATACTAAAAAGTTAGATTATATAGCATCAACTGATATTTTTTTACTTTTTAACATTTTTATGTTTCATGTTGATTTGGGTAAGAAATCTGAAGAAAAGTTTCAATGTGCATTATTCTACAGTAAAACAAGTCTGAATTATTGGTATAAATGTAGGCATATGTTGCAAGGATGATTTTTATAAGGCATAACTATATCTCAATATATTCTATGTTCTTTACTACCTATTATTTTTAATGAATGTGAACAAATTAATATTATTAGTTTATGATCTGAAAATCTAAGTTTAATCAGGATATTTCAGAAATAGTAGAACATCCCGAAAACTGCAAACTTGTATTTACATGACTATTAAATAAGCCTCTGTTTTGATAGGTTGTCTCTTACAAGCTATAGTTACAGTATATTTCTTCTCCATCATTATATCTATATATGAAGTCTGTAGATTTTTGCATGTTAATATTGTATCCTGCCATGTTGCTAGACAAGTCTACTGTTTGTAGAAGCTTTTCAGTAGTCTTTGGGATTTTCTAACTATAGTATCATGTCGTCTACAACAAGTGAGAGCCTGACTTTTTGTTTACTATTTGAATACTCTTGATATAGTTTCCTTGACTGATGACTATGCCAAGTACTTTTCTACTATGATGAACAGAAATGACAAGAAGGGGAAGTCTTGCCTTGTCCTAGATTTTAAAGGAAAGACCCATTCCCCCCCCCCCCCCACTGAGTATATTTGCCAGGGGCTTGAAATAGACATTAAAAAAAAAATCCCAGACGGGAGCAATAGCACAGCTATAGGGCATTCACAATCAACCTGGATTAGACCCGGGTTCAATCCCCAGCATTCTATGGTCCCCTGAGCCAGCCATGAGTGATTTCTGAGTGCAGAGCCAGGAGTAATTACTGAGTGCCAAAGGGTGTCACCCAAATCCTCCCCCCCCCCCCGCCCAATATTCTATTTTCAATAGTGCTACAGAAATTCAAGTACCTTGGAGTCAACTAAAGGGTTGAAAGTCCTACACAAAGGAAACTACAAAACACATTTTCAAGAAATAAGAAGACGCAGGAATGGAGACATATATTCTGTTCATGGATTGAGAGGTTTATAATCATTAAAATGGCAATACTCCTCAAACATTGTGCAGATTGAAGGCAATCTATCTACGGATACACATAATATTCTTCAAAGAAGTGGATCAAATACTCCTGAAATTCATTTGGAACAATAAATGCCCACAAGTAGCTAGAATAATCCTTAGGAAAAAAGTACATAGACGACATAATTTTCCCCAACTTTAGATTGAACTACAAAGGAATAATCATTAAAACAACATGGTTATGGCATACCTGAGTGTTCAGAAAATAATCCCCAGACAACTAATTGAATTTGATAAATGAGCAAGAAACACAGTAGAACATGAAAAGCTCGTAAGGAGATAAAAATAAGGAATTAATGGTCACTGGAAATGAGTAATAAGTAATAAAGTAGTATACACAAATGTTAATTTAAAAACAATGCACAAAAATGATGCACATATTGAACAACATATTGAAGAGAATATCACTTCAATATATATTTGAAAAAACTATATTTATCTAATAGATAACATCGATACAGTGATATGTTAAAGTATAAACAATAGCACACACATCTATATATAAATTTTATATAAAATTTATATATGATTCATATATATAATTATATATATTTATATATATAAATTTATCTATGTAATTTTTACCTTTGGTTTACATATATATATATATATAAATTTATCTATCTAAATTTTTACCTTTGTAAACCAAAGTTTACAAATTTAGATAGATAAATTTAGATAGACAAATGATTTTCTACACAATTAAGAGATTTATCTTGCCAAGTTTTTATAATGAAACAAGCTAGATGCATATCCATTTTCTGAGAGAGGTAATGTTGATAAATATTTTCTAGATTCATTTTCTGGGATACTCTATTTTTAATTTTATTAATACCATAAAATATAAAATATTATAAAGTTATATATTTACCTCATGCTATTTTACTAGAAAAAACTCTCCCTATTAAAAAGGATACATGGAAGGAAAGCAATTTTCAATATATTGTGGACAATGAGGTTGGAGAGACAAACCAATACTGAAATTGGAGAGACAACTAACATTAAAATTGGAGAGATAGCACAGCGGCGTTTGCCTTGCAAGCAGCCGATCAAGGACCAAAGGTTGGTTCGAATCCCGGTGTCCCATATGGTCCCCCGTGCCTGCCAGGAGCTATTTCTGAGCAGACAGCCAGGAGTAACCCCTGAGCACCGCCGGGTGTGGCCCAAAACAACAACAACAACAAATAAAAAAATTGGAGAGGTAAATAAAGGATTTAAATCCTTTTGCCTTGCATGGGGTCAACACTGATTTGATACTGGAACACTGTCAGGAGCAAACTTTAATTACTGAGTATGCCTCAAGTATTACTAATGTAATCTAAACCTTTCCTCCCCCATAAATGAAACGAAATTGAAGAATGAAATGTAGAAAGTTTGGGGAAGAATAAAAACATTGTTTTTCATAATTGCTATTTATTCTGAGTTGCTTCTTTTTAAATAAACACTTCACACTTGGATGAAAAATTTTAGGCCAAAATCCAGGAGTTCTGAAATACTTTTTTCTTTTTCTTTTTACTCTATCTTGTATTTGAATATTTTTGGAAAATAGAAGTATCAGAATTAAATCAAACTAGCAGCTTAAACTTCTAAATGTGACAGTTGAAAAAATTATGTTTAGGAAAGGATTTAATGGTCATTGGAAGTGGATAGCTATATTTGAAGCAGAAATGTGTGTTAAAAATAACTACAACAATTGACATCTTGGTAATTTCAATGAATAAATACTATGTAATTTATTCCTGGTCTTCCACTTCTGCCAAATCTCTTTCATTCATCTCTCTATCTCTAAATAATCTTCAGGTTCCAATTTTGTTTCCTTAAAACACACACATTCCTTTCTCAGTACATATTTGTTTCTATAATTTTGTAAATTTTCATGAATCAATTCCAAATTAACTATATTTTTATCTTTGTTAAGACTCATCTTAGAGATGTTTTTATTTCTTCTTCCTTTCTTATATTCTTTCTTTTCATCTTTCTTCTTTCTTTTTTCATTCTTCTTTTTTCTTTCTTTTTTCTTTATTATTGCAGTACTGGAATTATAAATTTTTACTTTTCTTTCTTTTTTCCTTCTTTTTTTATTGCAGTACTGGCATAATTATTTAATTTTCACTTTTCTGTTTACTTCACATTTTCATGTTTTTACTTCTGCTTCAGTTTAAAAAATTTCTGATGTATGATGATCATAACCATTTATATGTTTTGCATTATATACTATTATTAAGGATATATTTTGAAGTGCATAGGTTTTAAATACCACTCAGACTACTTAGTGTATTTTGCAAGTGAGCTTTCTAATGATTTTGCTTTTTAGCACAATTAGATATTCCTTTGGAAGTATCTTAGAGGGTTAAATTTCCATATTTAAATATTTAACTACACTTTCAAAATTAATACCTTATACTATATTGAATTATGTTGTGTTATTATTAATATTAATGATAGTTGATAATATAACTTTTAATATATTTTACTATCCTTAAATTAGACATTCAGAACCAAAAGCTCTTTTAAATATAATAGAAAGTATAGCTAAATGATTTTACCTTTAATTTGCACTACAGTGGTGTTGTTCTTTCCTTGGGAATTTAGATAAGATGTGAAATTTTGACAGGAAAATAATTTTTCCCTAATTTAACAAATATTTTATTCTATTTTAACATAATGGGGGAACTAATGATTTTTGACAAGAACAATCTTCTGTCTTGGCTAGCCTTGTATGATCATTTTTCTTTTAAAGTCAGGTTCTTTTTGATTGCAGATGTCATGTCTCCCACAATACTAGTTAAAGTTTATCTTTTCACATGAAAAATTAAGTTTGAAGACTTGATTACCTTGTCATTTAACAGCATTATTATATGCAAATTTATCCTTCCCACTACGTGAGGCTGAAACAAGATATAAATATATTTCAGCTCAGTTTTCTCAATAATCTCTGAATTCCCATTATTCAGTTTGAAGTAAGAATGTATCCCAAATAAATACATATTTATAAATAAAATAATTGAATGAAAAATATCAATATATATAAAATTAAGAACAAATGGCACAAAAGAGACAAAAAATAAATGGAGGAATTATAAGCAATTAGGAAGCCCAGCATTGGATCTCCAACACTGCACGTTTCTTCAGGTACATTCGTGGAGATATTGGGTATAATCCTGTAGGCCCTTAGCACCCTATAATGGCCCAAGGAATTCTAAGATACATGTAGGTCCCAAGCATCACTATGTTCAATAACAGCCTCTTGGCCTGTTAGGTCCCAGGCATGCTGAGCTCTGACTTGGAGTCTATGTCCTCAAAAAGAATGGAGGCAAGAAGCTATTCCTACAAAGCTATACTGAGCAGTTATTTGTATTGGACACACATCTTCCCAAACAACGAGAGTTGAGGGAGAAATTATCACATATATTTCAAAAGATGTTCTAAGCATCAAATACTTATAGAGAATTGAAGGAAATAAAAAGCTCTGAAAATACAGCATCCCCTAACCTTAGTAAAAATGTTTCCTACATTATATATTTGCAATTTATACAAGAAAAACAGAGCACACAGTTAAATACTGATTGTTGGGCTCTAAGTTTTGGCAGTATTCATATTTGGTCAAGTGCCATAAAGTCAAGTTGGTTCCATAGATAGAAATGTAGGGATTATGCAGAGGTGCTAAATCCATTGCCTTATAAGTTTTATCACCTGTTCTGAGCAGTGATTTGGCAGACACAATAAGTATTAAACAAAAACACCTCTTACTTTGACTTGATTGAATAAAACCACAAAACAAAGTACTGAGCTTTTCCCTGCCTTGGTCATTTACTAGACTTTAAACTAAGACTTGTTCAAGTGTAAATGTGTTTTTTCCCAA
The DNA here is from genome assembly GCF_024139225.1 of Suncus etruscus. Taxonomy (NCBI): domain Eukaryota; kingdom Metazoa; phylum Chordata; class Mammalia; order Eulipotyphla; family Soricidae; genus Suncus; species Suncus etruscus. Next base: position 37,769,515 of record NC_064852.1, read on the forward strand.
ATCATCTTGTGTAAAATATAAAAATAAAACCTACTTTTGAGAAAAGTATTGCAGGAGAGGTTAGAATTCAACCTGTCAACTACCAAGAAAAGCTTGCCTATTTTATACTGCTAAACTAAGAATAATTATCTACAAAGAATTAAAGACTCAGGAAAAGCTTGAGTTGCCATCTACCTACGAAGTTTTTGCCCTTTGCACGGGGATGCAAAAGACAAATTACCAGCATATATTGTCCTGTGAATCCTTCCTTCCTTCCCTCCCTCCTTCCTTCCCTCCCTCCCTCCCTCCCTCCCTCCTTCCTTCCTTCCTTCCTTCCTTCCTTCCTTCCTTCCTTCCTTCCTTCCTTCCTTCCTTCCTTCCTTCCTTCCTTCCTTCCTTCCTTCCTTCCTTTCTTCCTTCCTTCCTTCCTTCCTTCCTTCCTTCCTTCCTTCCTTCCTTCCTTCCTTCCTTCCTTCCTTCCTTCCTTCCTTCCACCCTTCCTTCCTCCTTCCTTCTTTCCCTTTCTTTCCTCCTTCCTTCCCTCCTTCCTTCCTTCCATCCTTCCTTCCTTCCATCCTTCCTTCCTCCTTCCTTCTTTCCCTTTCCTTCCTTCCTTCCTTCCTTCCTTCCTTCCTTCCTTCCTTCCTTCCTTCCTTCCTTCCTTCCTTCCTTCCTTCCTTCCTCCCCTCCTTTCTTCCTTCCTTCCTTCCCTCCCTCCCTCCTTCCTTCCTCCTTCCTTACTTCCTTTTAGTTATTTTCTTCTTTTCCTGTTATCAATCTTCCTGTCTTATACTTACTACTCTCTATACACTTATGGAACACTCCAGAATATAATACCAAATAATTTTGTGAATCTCTGGAAAAGTCAATCCAGCCACCATATTTAATAGTATTTATCATGTAAAAATAGTGAGATTAGGGACCGGGCGGTGGCGCTAAAGGTAAGGTGCCTGCCTTGCCTGCGCTAGCCTTGGACGGACTGTGGTTCGATCCCCCGGTGTCCCATATGGTCCCCCAACCCAGGAGCAACTTCTGAGCGCATAGCCAGGAGTAACCCCTGAGCGTTACCGGGTGTGGCCCAAAAACCAAAAAAAAAAAAAATAGTGAGATTAATAATTAAAGCTTTAGCATCTAATTGAGGGTAGAGGGAAGGTACATTTCATTATAGTATACTTTGAAAGTGTACTTTGAAAGTGATATTTAAATCAAAATAGAATATTTGAACGAGGATGTACTTGGGTGTAATATAGAAAGTGATATAAATTCAAGTGATTATTTTGCTGGACCATGAAGAAGAAAATTTAAATTCTTTTCCCCCCAAATTGTGCCTGTTAATGATTGGATTGCTATTTTGCTACAAATACTTATGATCAACATAAAAAAGGTAACCTAACACATTTCTTAGAACTGATAAATGCCTTTACTTTTGAGCATTTACTGCTTGTTCGTGTAATATGAGCTTCATTCTTAATTGCCAGAGTGCCATTGTGTGGAAAGAATTTTTCTCTGCTAGAAATTAATATTTTAATCAATTCCAGTCATTGTAACAGAATTAGTAGTAACTCAGGCTATCATAAAACACTAGTATTTAGCATCTGATATTTTAAAAATATCAGAAAAAAAACACAAGAATTATGTTGATAAAGTGCATTCAACCATTCATTTAAATATTTATTTGACAGGCATTAATTATATCAGTTATGTGTAAGAATTGGATCAATACACAGACTTATAAATTATGCAAATTTTTCTCACTCAAGCTGAGAAAATATAATGTGAAGACAGATTTTTTAAAAGAGTAAGAAATAAAAGGGATAGAACACAGGATCCCAAAATTATTTTACCTACTAAAATTTCTTTTTAGGAAAAAATCATTCAATATATTCTTAGAAACATACCCTCCTTAAGTAAATAAACATAAAGTATCCCCCAGTTACACATGATTCTATTACCATGTCATCCCTGGATCATTACAGCAAGCTCTGGGCAATGCCCCATGTTGGGAAACAATAACTTAAAGAAAGGGACTGGCTTACTGTGAAGGAGTACCAGCTTCATACATGGTTTAAAGTTGTATTTATGTAAAGAGATCATAGTTAAAAAGCTATAAATATTAGCAATTACACAAACAAAAGAAGACAACTCATAGAGTTTTTATAAAGAAATCTTTGTAGTTTTTCACAGCTTAAATTATCAGAAGCCTTTACTGTGTTTCTTGTTACTTTCAATGGGTTCAGATAATGACACTTTCCTAATCCCTAGTTTTGTTTGTTTGTTTGTTTGTTTGTTTTGGCCATGCCCAGTGACACTCAGGGGTTACACTCAGGGATATGCACTCAGATATCGCTCCTGGCTTGTAGACCATATGGGATGCCTGTGGATCAAACCACATTTGTCTTAGGTCAGTGCATGCAAGGCAAATGCCCTACAGCTGCACCACTGCTCTGACCCCCATATTCCTAGATATTGACCTAACTTTCAAGAAATCGAAGTTGCAATAAAGGGCTAAAAGGGAGTCAATGAGGAATACCTAAGAAGTGTGCTTATGGAAATAAAATACTTCAACTCTTAGTGTACATATCCAAGGGTAATTTAATGTTTGAATTCACCACCTTGCAAAATAAGTTATTTAGTCTTATATATTTTTATATCTTCATATTAGTTGACTTTTTTGCAAGTAATTTATTTTACAATATTCTGATAAAAACCCATTTCAGATCATAAAGAAAACTTAACTGTAAAGGGTGTCTATGTATTTTATTTATTTAAAAATGTGTCTATGTGATAAATATTTTATTAGAATACTAGGGAGAGAACAGCTTTCAAGATTATGTATTTTTCTTCATAATGCAATGCTGTTCAGCTAAATTAAATGGTTTCAGTTTCTATCTGCTTAATATGACAAGATTTTATACTGAACGAGATCAAAATTTGCTTTATGTCTTTTCCTAAATCAAGTCATATTGACATATTTTTCAACAATCACTCTATTCTAATATCTCAGGCACAAATTCTACACTTGAGGAGAGAAAATTGACATTCCTCTATGATAAAATAAATAAACATGTTTATTCTTGAAGCTAAAGGGCTATTTATCAGGAACTTGCACTAAAACATTTTTGTTCTTTTATTATTAACTATGTGTACTCAGGCACATTATGAAGTCTCTAAATGGTATTTATCTTTCCACTCATATATAAAAGGAACCTGAGGATAGTTAGAACTACATTTGACAATTTAAAATAATTTCTGTTCATGTGAGTTAAATCAAAGAAACTTAAATTTCTAGAGGGATTTATCTCACTTTTTTTTTAAAAAGTGTCATCATAGGACTGAGTTTGAGAGGAGACTTACACAGTTAGGTGAGAAAATGCATGCACAGCTAAAATGTCAGACTGGGATTCTTAAAGAAGCTGCTCAGTAAGCAAAAGAATATTTTTACAAATTAATTTGACCTTGAATAAGGAAGCATATTTTTTATCAATCAACCATATCTGACATTGACTTTGGGGATTAGCCAAATCATAGCATGCATATTCAGGCAGATAAAAGAGTTGTCAAATGTAGTCCATGATCTGTCACTCTCTAAAATCTGCAACCTGTAGTACTTTCCTTTTTAATTCTGTATAAAAACATTTGATGCATAAAAACATCTATTTTGGTCATTATAAGAGAACCAAAAAAGAGTGCCAAATTTAATAATTTTATTAATTATATAATTTAAATCCAAATAAATATTATGTTAAATTTTATCTAAATTTCCTTTATGAACCTAAAGATATTTTGACATAGAGCAGAATTTCTCAAATTATAGGTACAAATTATAAATTGGGTAAAAATTAACTGAGGAGTTTATAAAAACACTGATTCTTTTTTAGGAAGCCTGAAATAAGAGGCTGAAATTATGCATTTTTAATAAATCCCAAAATGATGTGAATGTTTCAAGGCTGTGCAACAGCCTATCTTTAGACAGGCACTATAAAATACAATACTTCAATTTTATCATAAAATTTCATGATTATCTTTAGAATAAAGAAAGTGTGAAACACCAGAATAATCATTACATACTCGCTTATTTGTTTAAAATTAACTTTGCAATATTTATGTCAATACTTTTACTTCATTAGATCATGCTTCAACTTGACCACCTCCCATCATTTAATTTAATAGCACTGAATTCAAGAAATAAAATAAAAATAATGTATTATTACAATTTTTGTTAGAATTCACAAAATGTTTAAGAAACATTCAGGATTAAAACTTTAAATCCTTCATTGTTAATATTATTGGGCACAGAAAGAATAAAAGCCTAACCTCTGAGTATCAATGAGTTTGGCCCCCCAAAAAAAATAAAAATAAAAACAAACAAAAAAAATTACTTTGGCTTAAGGATCCCCCACTGGCTTAAGCAATCACTTCTTAGAAAGACACTTCCTAGGAAAGGTTGCTATTCTATTTCTTCTCTCTTGACTTATGTGTAGGGGCCAAAATGAATATTTATGTGACAACTCTCTTTATCTTTTCCCTAACCCACAACCAATAAGCCTCATCGGTGCTAGATATTCACTTTGAGTTAAAACTGAGATCAAGAAATTAGAAAAGTATATACAGTAATTATTTTACAATGAAAAATCTGAATTTTATTAGCAAAATAATGATAAAATAAACTAGAATGGCAAAACACAATATATTAATTTATATAAAATTATTTACTATTGCTAAAATGATTAATTTTCCGTAATATATGTTCTTATGAGTTTCACTTAGATACAAAATAATAGTTATGTTGTATCTCTGAGATTAAATATTCTTTAGAGAAAGAATTAAATATCAGTTTCTCTGCAAAATTAATTTTTAATCATAGATTCAAAATACTATATATATTTAAGTATAAGTTAATTGTAAAGACACATATATCTAGGAATTGCAGATTAATGCATCAGAAATAATAAAAATACCTATGATAAAGCTTCCTTTTCAAGTTGGAAAGCTAACTTTTCTTTTTTTTTTTTGTATCACTTCCAGTGATTTTCAGGAATCACTCCTGAGTCAGGAATTACTCTTGGATGATCATTGGGGAACAAGGAGGTAAGAATTAAACTCAGTTCAGGAGTGTGCAAGCCAAGTTTCTTACTGACTGTTACATCTCTCCAGCTCCCGGATATTAATGTTGACAAATATTAACTTAGATTTTATTACAGCCCAATCCAATTTATTTCTTTGTTGATTTTACATTATCATAAATGTAAAAATATTCTCAGGATATAATTTTTTAATCTATGAATACTGATAAAAGATTATTCCACAATAACATTTTCATTCACTGGTATAAAACTCATTGATTCTGAAAAGAGATTCTGAAATCTAAAAATATGTACTAAATATAAAAAAATTACCCAATTACCTATACAGACGGTAGAGAAACATCAGTTTTAGTATATCCTATACAAAGAAAATTAATTATATAAAAGTTAACTAACAAAACCTCACAACCACAGGAGACGGATTAAAATGGCACTGAGGTAACAGAACCTCTAGATCCACAAAGACTGACTTCACCATAAGTCCCACCTCAGGATCTGTACAGATACTGAGACCTCTAAACACAGAGCTCTGATTGTATCACCCTGGACAGAGCAGAAGTCTTCCACACACCAAAAAAAAAACACAAAAAAAAAAAAAAAAAAAAAAAAAAAACAAAAACAAAAACCCACCACCAGGAGAGTAATGATCCTGAGCAAAGACTAGAGCTGATTCCATAACAGTATACTTCAAGGACGGAGAAACCCCATATCGCATAGGGCAAGTGAATTCCTTTTCGAAAGACCCCAATATTTACTGTGCCAGGGCAGGAGGGAAAAAAACAAAAATACAAAAAAACACAAAACCTTGGACATTTATATATATATATATATATAAATATATATTACCTTCATTTTTTATTGTTATTATTATTTTTATTTACCTAGCTATTTTGGTAGATTTCTCTGTTTGGATGTGATTATTGAAATTGTTTTCCCCAATTATACTTATTTTTTTTCTCTTCCTTTCTTTTCTTTCAATATGTGCTACGCCATGTTTCTTATTTCAAGACCACGGCGTGTTTTTTTGTTTGTTTTTTTTGTTTGTTTTTGTTTGTTTTGTTTTGTTTATCTGTCTTTTGTGGTGCTTATCGATATAGCTGGAGTCCTCACTGGATATTTGACACTTCTTATGGTACTGGTGGAGTGTTTCACCTTCTTTCTCTCATTCATTTCCCAAATCGATGATGAGAACCTCTAGAAGGATTCTGCCCATTTACGGGGTATTAGACTTTTACCCCCAGTTTATTTATTTTCTCTTTTTCAGGCAAAACCACGCAACTTGAACTAGCTAGCCCTGCCCCCACTTAGAGGGGGAAATAAGGGAGGCGTCAAGACCAAACTGATGCAAGACTACTAAGTAGTAGGTTAGATACAGAGGGGACCACATATTCTAGACGCCCTGGGGGTGAAGGAAGAGGAAATGGGAGGTAGGACAAAAACGGAGGTGTAAGGAGGACAATTTAGGGATGGGAATCCCCCCTGATTTTATGTAAATATATACCTAAAATATTATTGTCAACAATATGTAAGCCACTATGATCAAAATAAAAATTATATTATTAATAAAAAAAAAAAAGAAAAAACCTCACAAGAGTGGCTGGCCGGTGAAGTGGAGCTAGAGGTAAGGTGTCTGCCTTGCAAGCGCTAGCCAAGGAAAGACCACGGTTCGATCCCTCGGCGTCCCATATGGTCCCCCCAAGCCAGGGGCAATTTCTGAGCCCTTAGCCAAGAGTAACCCCTAAGCATCAAATGGGTGTGGCCCCAAAAACAATAAAAAAAAAAAAAAACCTCACAAGAATTTCTTACTTTGGATTGATTCTTGTAGAGTGAATTATTTCCTCTGCCATCAATATGGTCTCCTCTATTAAGCCCAAAAAAGAATAACTTATAATTAAATATTCAGTAAATAGTAGCATTAATCCCTATTTTTCAATACTTTTGAAATGTTATTCATATTTTTAAAAATCTTTAACAAGAGGCTGGATAATTAGTACAGTGAGTAGGGCAATTGTCTTGCAGTAAACCAGATTCCTAGAATCCCATGTCTTCCCAAGCATTGCCAGGAGTAACCCCTAAAAATTGGCAGATGAGGCCTAAAAATAAAACAAAACAAAATTTAATAAAAGTATTAGTTTAATATCAATATTAAAACCATAGTACAACTCAATGAACATATCCAAACAACTAACTTATTTTTTATTTTGGGCCACACCAGGCGATACTCGGGGGTTACTCCTGGCTATGCACTCAGAAATCACTCCTGACTTGGGGGAACATATGGTATGCCGGGGATTGAACCGTGTTCTGTCCTACTTCAGCACATGCAAGGCAAACACCCTACTACTTGCACCATCGCTCCAGCCCCTCTAAACAACTAATTTTAATCCAAAACAAGATTTCCCAATTCACTTTTGAATCTGAACCCTGCCTTTTCTTAAGAGATTAAAAGTATATTTATATCATAGAAAAATATTACGTCAAGAAAACTATTTTTAATGATTTTTATTGTGACAAAAGTGACTTACAAACTTTCACAGTAATATTTAAGGTACATAGTGACAATAAATCTGGGGCATTTCCACCACCAGTGTTGTCCTCCCTCCAGCCCTATTTTGTTATTTGTGTGTGTGTTTGTGTGTGTGTCCACACTGGGGAATATTCAGGTCTTACTCCTGACTCTGCACTCAGATATCATGGCTGGTGTTGCTCAGGGTATCAAATGGAGTATCTAGACATGAATCCAGCTTATGAAAAAGAGTAGAAATCTTACCAATGTCCTGTCTAGTTCTGTCCACATTTTACATTCATTAAAATTAAGTCACATATGATTCAAATAACTTTTCACAACAGGGGTCTGTGGGATACCACAGTGGGTAGAGTGTTGTTTTGCACATGTCTGACATGGGAATGACCCAGGAACGACTGCATGTGATCCTAGGCATCTCATATGGTCCCTGAGCCTGCCAGGAAAAAAATCTGAGTGCAGAACCAGGAATAACACCTGAGCGCAGCCAGGTGTGGCACAATACCATCCCCCCAATAAAAAAAAAACTTTTTACAACAGATTCTTTTGACATTAAATGCTCCAACTACAAACCTACTACAAACCTTCACGAGTAAACATAAAGTTAATTTGTTCTGCCCATCCACTTTCTTAGCAAATATATTTTATAAATATGTTTTTATTATAGCTTGGCTCCCATGTTTACAATAAAGTTGACTTTCATATTTTGGTAAATAATTATACCACCTCTGAGCTATTAAAATATCTAATACCCTTAAATAGTATTTTATGATATCACAAATATTCATCCTATTCTCAATGTCAATTTTTCCTACCTTGACATAATTATTTACTTCTGGGACGAAGTTTTTTTTTTATCATTTGATTCTGTACATGTAGTGAAATAGTTCCAGAAGAAATAATTGTTTATAATAAAAATGCAGAGTCATCAATAAATTTGAACTCAGTTACTTTTGATATAAGGCTTAAATTTCCCCATCATCTTCCCTTTATATGTCCCATAAATTATTAGTGTAATATTGACACTTCTCAATATTTTCATTTTCTGTGGATGTAAGGAATCCAAAACATTTTCCAAGTGCCCTTTATCATGAATTTCTCAGGTCATTTATGTAAACTAGAGAGAAATTCGCCATTCTCAATAAACATCTTGACTCTAGAGTGTAGCCCCAAATTCAGTGAACTCTTAGACCTTTGGAATTACAGTCATCACTAATTTTCTGGTTCAGCAGAGCATTACATAACATCTTTTCATATTTTTTACAAAACTTGTGCCAAGGTTAAAAGGTAAAAAATAGATGCAATAGCTGTGCAAAATAAAGCAGTAAACAATAGTATAAACAAAAGAGCAACTGAAAAATTCTAATCATAAAAATCAATGCATGAAATTAATCTTACTTCCTCTAGAGTCTTCCCAAATTAGAGAGAAAAAGAGAAAAGGACTTTTAAAGCTTAATATCCATACACTCATTGGATTGCTCCTTACTTTATTTTAGCAAATATGTTAATATCTGCTTGTGTTAGACTTGGACACCTCATCTCCTTTATACATCTCCATGTCTCTCCTTTCCTAGGTATTTCAACTTTTAAAACAATTTTAGCAAGCTACTATAATACTTATAACAAATAAGAATATATGCACTTCAGATAAAGAAGATGGAGATAGAAGTAAATTTTATTCTGGTTATTTCTCAGTCATCTCAGTTAATATTACAATTGTCATATGAACTTTTAAAAAATTTTTATTATGACCAAAGTGCATTACAAATCTTTCACTGCATCATTTATGGTACATAATGACAATGAATGAGGGGCCTTCCCACCACCAGTGCTGTCCTCCCTCCACCCCTGCTGACTAATAGTTTAAATAAATGATGGTAAAATAAAGATTCATAAAAGGTCAGAACCTATAGTTTGAAAATAAACCTTGCATGAATCTACCCCCAGTACAATCCCAGGTGAATACATGGTCAGTATAGCTGGGGTCACTTCTGAGAACAGATCTAGAAATCACCTCTGAGCACCACACCCCTTTTTATTAAGCAAAAAAATAAAGAAAGAAATAAAGATATCACACCTCGTGAATTTTGCCTTTTCCAAATAGAGCAGCGAGACCTTTGTTAGTAAGTGTGGGGAAACATTTTTTGCTGTGAAGGATCATTTTGGATTTTGTTTAGTCATAAATGAACCAGACTATCTCCTGCTATTTGAAGTTATTATGAGAAGGATTTATATTTTTTCTACCATACGCCTGTACCAACTACATGATTTTGTAGCCTAGACAACTTGGAGTTCAGGCATTTCCCACATTTGAAAAGAAATACCCCAAATTGGTTGTGGAGGATTCCAGAATAGAATGTCTTAACCTGTTGTTTCCCAACTTCCGTTTTTACAAATTTTCTCCTGTGAATATCTCTAAAGTCTCTATTATATGAATGTTTCTAATTACTAAAGACTTATTCATTCCCATGACCATGATAATTCTTTTCCTTATGACTTAAGATCTTTTTTATAAAAAAATATATGATGATGTGGCCTTCAAATTTAAATTACTAAATAAAATTAGTTATTTTCTGTTTTAACCTGCTTAAGAAGTAAAATACTTTAAGTAACATAAGAATTTAATAAAGGGAAGCATGTAGAAAGCTTATAACTATGAAAAAATAACTCACTATACTGATATCAGGTGTCTGCAGCCTTTAACATGTATCAAATTTTTTGTGAGGAAAACCTTTAAAAAGAAAAATTATAGTATACATAGACATACTAAAAAGTTTTGAAATTAAATGAGGAAGAAATTAACTTTAACATCACAAGTACTATGTGTATGAAGTGAGGTGCTTTACATAATTAATTTATTTTATTTCTGAATCATCTGAGTCATCATTCATAAATCATTGATCAGTCATGTACGGCAAGATACATATAATATAAAATGAATAAAATGTGATAGAGCAAGTGAATACTAAAACCTATTATGTAGTTTATGTAATGAGTACTACTAACAACTAGTAATGGCCAGGGAACTGGTAAATATTTTACAATAAGCAACGGAGTGACACTACCCTCCCTGAACTGCCCACCACCTGCAGAGTCTACCCCACAAAGAATTATGTGACCCAAAATGTCAATAATGACAAGGTTGAAATACATTGAGATGTGATAACCCAAAAAGCAGAGCTTTATCTGGAAAGATTTAATAAATCATTGAAATGTTTTAGGCCCTGCAGTAACATATGACTTTCATTTATAAACCTCAGTCTGGCAGCTATGCTAGGGATAGATCAGAGTGTCAGAAAAAAACTTCAAATTAGGAAGACCTATACTTAACCTATTATATCAATATAGAAGAAAAATGGTGGTGGCAGCAAAGGAGGATAAAAGGAGAAAACTAACTATGAGAGATGCCAATCTTAAAATAAAAGGAAAAGCATTGAAAGATTCACAGATTTCTCAATTAACTGAAAAAAAGAGTAATACAACTTCATATTTAAAAAAAAAAAACTTGCTTAGCACAGGAAAGAAGTTATTGAAAGCAGAAGTTGAGAAAATAGTTTATAGGCTATGCAATTATGTTACCTGAAGGAAACAATGAGTTTATGAGCTTGTGGTTGTTACATAAATTGGAAATTGAAAAATCATTAAATAAAGAAAATTATTCAAATATATTATTAATATAATGTTACTAGTTTTTGCATAAATAAATTAGTAGAAATTTAAGAAACTGAAAGGCATTGTTATAAAGTAGGAATAATACAGAGTATACTTCTAGATATGAAAACTTTGGACTGGTAGGTAAATTAAATTTTAAGTAACCTTTGTACTTTTTCCAAGATATACAAGTAGGTTTAAACACATATTCTCATTCCTTAGAAAAGTACATTTTCTCTCTAATACCAATATTTGATCTTTCTTAACAAACTTTTAACTTTTTCTTAAGACACTACTTGGCTGACTTTTTGTCAGACAACTAATGAGACTAAAAATTGGAATATTTATTGACCAAATCATATTTATTTGCTATTCTAGTCAATGTTATTCTAAAATATTATGCCTTTTCCTATATTTCTCCATTTAGTTTGATCAATACAGTTATTAAATGATATTTTGGGAACATAATAATTAGGTTATTTTGCTTTTATAATTTTTATCTCTCAGTAATCACAATAGTATATTTATCTGTTAATGAATATATATGTGTATATATGTTACACAGTTGTATGCATACATGCAATGTACATAGATAAGAAGTTGAATTATCAATTCCAAAGGCAGTGCCAAAAGGCAGTGATATTTTCAGCTATGTAATCTGTATCAAAAATTCTTATTTACTCTTTACCTGACTTTTTATTAATGGCAAGGCTGAAAATAATGGCACTTTTATTAACTATAAATATTCAATATATCATTATACCTCATTAGATAATTTATATATAAAATAAAATGCCTAACTTGAATTTATTTATATCATCTAAATACATAAAATATATTTAACTTTTTATGTTTTTCTTCTCTTTCTCCATCTATTTATCTCTACCAGTGATCTATTGTTCCGCAATTTTATGTGTCTATTATTTTCTTTATGATTCCTCTAATATACATCATGCTCCAAATTTAATTTCAGAGACAATAGTAGGTTATACTATGCTCTAAAAATGTAGTTAATCTAATTTAATTTATAAATAAATCCCAAATTGAGGTAAAGCTAGCAGTCAAGTCAAGTTGTCTGTATATTTCATTTGACTGTTGTTCTGTTAGCTTTTCTGTTCAGGGACTATTCAATAAAAAAGAGTAAATAGGAGGGTCTTTCAGTTGACAGCCCTTGCCTTTGTCTACTATATTCTGTTCAGAGAAAATCTATGATACAAAGCAAGTTCTAAGTAATAGTAATCAAACTGGAAGCATCTGAGAAGGTAAATATGTGCATGTGTGGGGCTGGGAAAGTGGCGCTAGCGTAGGATGGACTGCGGTTCGATCCCCTGGCGTCCCATATGGTAACCCCAAGCCGGGAGCGATTTCTGAGCACATAGCCAGGAGTAACCCTGAGCATCAAACGGGTGTAGAAAAAAAAACAAAAACAAACAAACAAACAAAAAAAGATGTGCATATGTGCCTCCAGAAAAAAAAGCACATCAATAAATTTTGAGGAGCATGGATTCTGTCATCAATAAAATGGTAGGCTGTTAGTCTATTTTCATATTTAAGAAAATTTTAGGGACCTGTGAGGTGGCTCTACAGGTAAGGTGTCTGCCTTGCAAGCTCTAGCCAAGGAAGGACTGCGGTTAGATCCCCTGACATCCCATATGGTTCCCCCAAGCCAGGGGCAACTTCTGAGCGCTTAAGCCAGGCGTAACCCCTGAGCATCAAACGGGTATGGCCCCCCACAAAAAAAAAAAAAAAAGAAAGAAAGAAAATTTTATATTGCAGTAGGTCCTTACTCCCTGAACACTTCTCATAGTGACTTGGCTTTGGCTTCAGAATATCAGACATTGGCCATTCACCACTAGCACAGTTTTCTACAACAACACAAGGAATCTGACTTCTACCAGGGAAGGTCCTAATGCTGTGCTGGCATCAACTTGCTCCAGAGTAGTTTCATTTGACACCCTGAGAACTTGATAACAGCAACAACCTGCTTTCATGGCAGGGCTTTATGTATTCCACCTAATGGTGAGATGAAACCAGAAGACGCTCCATGTCACCTTGACTTTGACATAAGATCTGTGCATAAACAAAGATCTCTAACTACAGAAACCTGACAGCAAAATTCATGATTGTGAAGAGCTCTTTCTGGGACCAGAGAGAAAGTCTTTGGCTTTAGACAACTTAGTATGCCTGGAGCCTGTAGTTTGTCTTATGCCAGAATGCTTCATGGGTAAGTTTTCCCTGTTTTAGGCCAAAGGTTTTTCCTTTCTATTATCTCTATATGGGCCTATGAAAAAAATATCCTGCCACACACATCTTTTTTATTGTATTCTTTATCTCTTTTCTTTTAAATTGGGGCTCCTGTCATTTTTATGGAAACTTTGGACACAGATTACTTTATTTTACCACATATTCCCACATTTTTCTTTAAAATTAAGATGGAGAAAGAGACACTGGAGTCCAGGGGACAAGAGGTCTCAGATGCCCAGCTGAGAAATAAATAAAGACAGAACTAAATATCCAAGCAAAGTCAAATTTTAACAATGTAAACATAAAGAGGCCTGTTATACTGGCAGGCCATCTGCAAAGTTTGGCAGTACAATATGCTCTGATTCCATTGGTGTAAAGAGATTGACACTGGTGTTGGAAGAGCCCTGACTTATTCTATATCTGAAATTCAACTGTGAAGGACTCTGTACATCACAATAGTTGCAATAAAATAAAATTAAAAAATTATTTATCAGCAAGAAAATGGTCATGTTAATATCAGAGCAAGATTGAAACTCTTAAGAATTATGTCAAAAATATAAACATTATTTGAAGTTTCATTGTAGTTATAAAAGCTGTATTGGTAATTGGTTGAGCTGTTTGTTGGATAAAGGTTTGAAAATGTGTATGCAACAAATGAAATAATATAAATTTAGTTTAAGAAAGACCAAATACTATTGAGGGAGAGGACCATATTAATGCTATTTGCTTGTTAGAGTTACAAAGTAATTTTTTGTTTGTTTGTTTTGTTTTTTGCTTTGTTTTGTGGGACCATAACCAGCTGTGCTAAGAAACTACATTTGGTTTCTAGCTTCCAGTTTCCTCCTGAAAACTTTTGGGAAAAGAACTGGAGTGGTAAACAAGTTTCTAGATATCAAAATAAGACCCCCCACATGCTCGAAAAATTTTTTAGTTCTTTTTTTGATCCTGAGGCACAGAACATTTTTTTTACATTTTTTTCTTAAATTTTATATACATATTTTATTTTGATAGAGAAGAGTTTCTATTCAGGAAGTTTATATCATGCATGGAAAAACTAGTAATATTTTTCTTAATTTGTGTATATCTACTATTTATATGAGCATTTATTCCTCAATGTTGTCTTATACTTGAATGATATAATATATTTCATCTGGACAAATTATTGCAGATAAGAGAGCTTAGCTAGTGACATTTTTCCATGTCTTGGACTGTAAGCAAGATATATAATAATGGACTCCTCCACAAAGGAATTTTTGTATATTCTGTGAAAAAGTATCCATATAATATAGATTATATAATTATTACACAAAAGTGTGTTTATACAGCATTAAAAAGAATGAATGCTATTTCAAACTTGTACAACTAAATAAACTATATAAACAAAGAATCTTACCATTTGCACTTTAAAAATCATAAAGTGGACAAGAGTTTATACAATTTCTAGTTTGTCATAACAATCAGTCTCCTGAGAACACAAATCTGACATTTATAGCATCACATTATAACAACTCTTATTCACTAAAATGATGTTGTCAATGTACTTTATACATGTTTCATATGAAAAATTATATTTTTATTGAGCATAATTTAAAATAATTCAAGGAATTCAACATCAATTTTCAAACTAGGCACATTATGTGATGAAATTTCAAAACTATAGAATTGATTTATTAGTGCATAATAAAAATAGAGCAATAGCTTATTTGTTTCATAACTCCAGGAAATAAACTTTGAATAGCTCCTCAGGTCCCTGCTCAACATATTTGTAGTTTTATAACAAAATTTAAGTTTACTTAGCAAGGATCTTAGAATATAACCCAATTCCAGATAAATTCAAGTAATCCTAGTAGTTAAAGTGACAGTAATATGAATTCTTTATGCTAATAAACTTTTAAAATTAAATGAAAGTCAGCTTGGAAATCGGTGATTCTACCTATTATTCATTGTAGGGAAGATGAATTTACCTTGAAATTTAAAATGTGTGTTGGGGTTTGGTTCTAGGTAAATGATACTTTTTATTTATTCTTTCCTCCTTTACTTCTTTCCTCCTTTACTTTCCATGACCATTATCTGTGGTCAAATTGGTCTAGTGCATGCTAAGCAGCAGTACAGTGATAACAGCTATGCAGATGATCACATTTAGGCATCTTAGTAGTTATGTAGCAGAAAGCATTTAATTAAGTCCTCCTTTCTCTTAAGTTTCATTTAATTAAGTCTTCCTTTCCCTTAAGTCTTATGGGGGAGATACTGATGTGGGTCACCTAGATATTACTCACAGCAGGTCAGAGTTATGAAACAAGCCTCTGATGGACTGTGAAATGGGAATATTGGTACTCTGAATGTATATCTTAAATGTATATGATGTATCAACTATAGTTAAAAAAGTGATAATTCTGTTTTAAACCAACAACATTTATATAATAACATGCTTAAAGAGAGATTGAGAGTGAACTCTAGCTATCCTCCCCACAAGACAAAAATATTGCCTTTATGACCACCCCCAACCAAAGGATAGCCAACCTTCTTTAGAAAATATAGAAAAGTATATTTATCTCTATAATTATTAAATGCTTCTGGAATAAAATAAAATCCATATATTTAGTATTTAATAATGTAAAAGGATCAAAAATGTAATTATAACAAAATGTGAAGAAATATGCAAATGAATGGTGAATTTTCTCCAAGAATTTACTTCCTTCTCCTTTGTGTTATTCAAGGTCTATTGCCATATATCACTAGAGTAATTGTATATCTCCTTCTTACAAGTGATTTAATCACATTAGCAAAACATTTATATTTACAACTTCACAGAAGTAGCCTTTATTGATGAACACATTCTAAACAAGCTGTTCTGATTTCTTATTATATTTCTCTATGATTTTATAATTCTTCTTACAAGCCTAAGTGTTAATTATGTAACAATAATTTATTAACATCTATCATTTATTTGCATGTCTATATTGGGTTTATCTTTGCTAGATTAAAGCCACCTTTAAGAAAAATCTCTTCACTCTATCGTAGTTTCCATTCTAGGATCTTGTCAAAAAGCATGATTACTCTTTACAGAAGAATGACTACATCTGTGACAGAGAAGACCTCTGGATCCATAAAGAAAGACTCTATCCTAGACTTCCCATGAACTGTGTAAATAGTAGGATCACCAAAAGACTGATTCTGACAGTCACACTGAGCAGAATGTCCCCTGGCACCATAAAAAAGACCTTGATGTTCGATAATGAGCATGTTCGGAGCTTGACAGTATACTTCAAGGGTGGAGAAACCCCATATCTCCTAGGCCAAGGGAAATATCTTTCTAATATCCCTCAATATTTACTGTGCCTATGAAAAACAAAAAACAAACAGTAAAACAAAACAAAACAAAACAAAAAAGACTTGTCATACCAGCCCCCTTATTTTTTTCATTTTTTAATTTTCTTTGTTGTTGTTGTTATTATTATTGAGTATTTTATTGTTGCTTGTTTTGTTTAGGCTTTCTTTTTTATTCTTTTAAATATATATTTATAGCTTCTAGATGGGTTCCTCCCAGCTTTTTAAATTTTTTTCTTTGCCAACAGAACCACAGAACTTGACTCATCTTGTCCTGCCTCAAAATTGAGGGGATAAAAGTAATTCTACCAGTAGCGAACATTCACATGAATATTGAATTGAATGGAAGTAAAAAATTATCAAAACTAAGTATGAAGCCCAAAGTCAGTGACAACATAATCAAGATAACCAAATGTACATCAAGCTATACACAGAAATGACAGTACAGGTGGCAATGGGGGTGGTATATTATGCATGCTAGGAACAGGGGTGGAGGGAGGATAACAACACTGAGGCCCTATTTTACTGTCACTATGTACCTTAAATATAACTGTGAAATATTTGTAATTCACATTGGTCACAATAAAAATTATTAAAACATCTCTTTTTTTTTTTTTTTTGGTTTTTGGGCCACACCCGGCGGTGCTCAGGGGTTACTCCTGGCTGTCTGCTCAGAAATAGCTCCTGGCAGGCACGGGGGACCATATGGGACACCGGGATTCGAACCAACCACCTTTGGTCCTGGATGGGCTGCTTGCAAGGCAAACACCACTGTGCTATCTCTCCGGGCCCAAAACATCTCTTTTTAACTAGTCAACATTATATACTTATATTTACCAAAACATTAATAGCTTTGCAAACTAATACATTTTTGAAGCAGGTAATTTATTTCTATAATGTATAAAATGTTATACTTGGAATCCCATATCTTTCTCCTCTCTTTTTGATGTATTTAATGGCAGAATTTTGCTTCAATGTTCTTTGCTCATATAAATTATTTCTCTAATAACCTAAGGGAAGGACAAAGTATGAATTTAGTTCTAAACAAAAGCCCTTGACTTTTAAAAATGATATTGTAAAAAGATTTATATCTATAAGATTTATAATAAAGTCTAAGTTCTGAAATTGATTAGGAGAGGAGATTATTTTTTCTGTTTTGTGTTCTTTCTATTCATAAAGAAAAAGAGGTAGCAATATAAACTTTTACAAGAATCGTTTTATACCCCAGAAAATGAAGAACATATTCCTAACCTGAGTCTTAGAATTCCAGATTTTTTACAAAAGATAATATACTAACAACCCATTTTAGATAATTATTGGACAGTGCAGAGAGAATAGAAATCAGACTCTAAATACACCTTTCCTTCATTAAGACCAAAATGCTTATTAAAACATATGTACCTTAGCTGCATTATGTGATGCTAATGAAATACAGAACATGTGGACAAGTTCTTAAACACTTGTGTAATCTTAACAATACACAAATAATATTACTATTCCAACTTAAGATGAATATCCATGCACCTCAAATATTTTTCTTTATAAAAATCTTGTTCCAAGACTTGCTGCACAACTCTCCTTTGAGAGTCACCACACCTATTCTCTGATGCATTCCAAATCTTTAGTGAATCTTATTATTGTTAGTTTTGGGCCAAATATGATGACTATCAGGGATTATTCCTGGCTATGTGTTTAGGAATCACTCCTGGCATGTGAGACCATATGGGACGTCTGGGAATGAACCAAGGTCCATCCTAGGTCAGCTGCATTCAAGGCAAACACCCTACCTCTCTGCTATCGCCCCAGACTCATTTATCTTAAATTATTTTTATGACAAGTCAAAGAACTTATCATTCTTGATAGGCAATTGAATCTATTTCTGAACACAAAAGATATACATATTCTGACAGATTAAGTTTCATATATTCCCTGAGACACAGAGTAGCAAAAGTTCATTCTTACTTTCAGACTAATTAGACTTTAGTCTACCCTGGCAATTACTACCTGGGACCTGCAGACAGGTGGATAAAACATGCACAAACTACAGATATCCTTCTTTATTACAGTGTCACCACAATATAATCTCCTTAAGTCATCAAAGGTTTGATGAGCTCTGACAAAATTTTTCAGTCAACTAATTACACTTAATTATTAAACAAATAATATTTAAGATATAGAATGTAGGCTCTATAGTAATGTTTTTGTCCCTGAAGCTCCTTTTATATTTCACTTCTATCCTTAAATATTAAAAATATTGGGTCTGAGGGTATTATTATCATCAATGCATAGTAAAAGCAAAAATCAATGATATACTTCAATTTTTTTTCTTACTGCCTTTTTTATTTGTTAGCAGGCAACTCTTCTTGACTTCCTCATTGTTTCATTGGATTAGTTTGTAGCTTTTCTTATTTATATTCTCTCCTGAGCATAATATCAAAATAATGTTTTACAAGAAAATAAAACAAAGATGCACTAAAATTTTATAATGGAAAAATTTTATATACACTAACTTATAAAGATAATCATTATCTTTGATTCATGAACAATTTAAAATGCAAAAAATAAGTCTACTCCTTTTCCTCTCCACTCCCCTCCCTTCCACTCTACTCCTCTCAACTCCCCTCCCCTCCACTCCTCTCTCTTTTCCTCCCCTCCCCTCTCCTCTCTTTTCCTACCTAACCCTCTCATTTCCTACACTACCCTACCCTCTCCTGCCCTTCCCTCCTCTCCACTTCCCCTTTCCTCTCCTCTCCTCTCCTCTCCTTTCTTCTCCTCTCCTCTCTTCTCCTCTCCTCTCTGCTCAGCTCTTCTCTTCTCCATTCCTCTCCATCTAACTCACTCTCTCCCCATTTCACTCTTATTTATAATATCTTTCCATGCTTTATTATCTTCATTTTTCTGCTAAATTCAGTTTCATAACTAGGATCCAAGAAAGGCCTTATGCTTTATAATAACTGTCATGATATTTTATTTATTTATAAGCCACATGAAACCAAAGTCACCAATAATTGTCTCATTCAACTAAAAGTTTAGTGTCCTTGTCAAAAAGGATAGTAGTTGCCCAATTTCAGAAAATTTTAGAGAAGAGGAGTCAGTTAATATGGCCAATAGTGAGGAACAGTAAATAATTCTATTTTTATAACAGCAAAATCTAGACCAAAAACTAAATGCAGAATAATGACTGGACTTCCATTGGAAATATTCACTAGGAATTCACCAATATTCTCCTGGAGAAGAAATCAGATTTGCACCAAAGATAATTAATTGAGAAGCAGAATTTCACAGAAGTATAGGATGCATAGTTATAATAGTTTAAGAGAGATCTCTAAACTTTTGAAGTGTGTAGAAGCTTGCCATGAATAAAGGAACAGTAAAGCAGAAACCTGGCATCTCATTGCACATCTAATTTTATAAATCAGCTCAAGAGAAGTACATATATCAAGAAAGATATGCAAGTGCCTAAACTAACAGAAGGCCACAAAGTGCCTAGAGCTGGGCAAATGCATCAAGATGTCACCTTTGAATTCCTCTGTGAATGAGTAATATCCTTACAGATATAATTCTGTTGTCCCAAATAAAACTAACTTGGTCAATGTGACAGTATAATGGGTAGGGTATGTCCCCTGCACATAGCTGATCTGCTTTCAATAATTGGATTTCCATACAGTCCACAAGCACAGCCAGAAATAATTTTTGAATGCAGAGCCAAGTTTTACCACTGAACACAGCTGGGTTAGCCCCCTACCCCTAAAAATACCAAATAATTTTAAAAGTTAATAACACAGAAGGTAATTAAATAGTAAATGGTATTCATAAATTAGAACATATACATTGTCAAAAATTACCAAAGCTTTAAAGAGATTCAAAGTTTTGCCTAACAAAATTTCAATGGCATTCTTCAGAAATATACAAAAGTTTAATAAAATGTTTTATAGAACCATAAAACTCACAATTTAGTGGAGGGTATTTTAAAAAGAAGATGGATCTATTTTTCAAATAAGACATAAGTTGGCAACAAGCATATGACTTTTTAAATATAATATTTATTTTAATCATAGTGGCTTACATATCATTGATGAGAATATTTTAGGTACATATTAACATAAAACGAGGGGAGTTCCCATGACCGAATTGTCCTTCCTCCACCTCCACTCCTGTCCTACATGCCATATCCTCCTCCCTCATCCCCGGGGCTGCTAGTATAAGTGGTCCTCTCTGTGCTTAGCTTACTACTTAGAGGTCCTACACCTGTTTGCTCTTGGTACCTCCCTTATTTCCCGCTCTAATTGGGAGGCGGGACTAGATAGTTCAAGTTATGTGGTTTTGTTTGAAGAACAAAACTGGGAAAAAAATCAAATACACCGAAAATGGGCGGAGTCCTTCTGGAGACTCTCATCCTAGGTTTGAGAGATGAAGGGGAAAAGGAGGGTGAAACACCACAACAGTACAAAAAGAAGTGTCAGTAAAATATCCAGTGAGCACTCAATAAAGATAAGCACCACATAAAGGCCATGCTCTTGAGATAACAAAACATGGCAGAGCACATAAAGGAAGGAAAGAAAAGAAGGTAAAAAAATAAACAAATATAAATGGAGACAACTTCAATAACCACACCAAAACAAAGAAATTGGCAAAAACTAGGTAAATAACTAAAAAAGAAAATTGTTTTGCGCTTTTTTTTTGCCTTTTTTTTTCTTTTTTTTTCCCCCCTCCTGCACAGGCAGAATAAATAATGGGTCATTCGAAAAGGAATTCCCTCGGCCTAAGAGATATAGGGTTTCTCCGCCCTTGAAGTATTTTGTCATGGGATTAACTATAGATTCCTGTCAGGTTCATTTACTCTCCTCTTAGTGCTTTTGTGGTGTATGGAAGACTTCTGCTCCATCCTGGGTGATAAGATCTCGGTGTCTGCACAGGTCAGGAATTGGAATTTAGGATGAAGTCTTTCTTTGTGGTTCTAGACGTTCTGTTCCCTCAGTGTCATTTTAATCCTTCTTCTGTGGTTGGTGGTCTTGGTCTTTGTGCTGATCCTAGGGTGGGGCCTAGGATAGCGTCTTTCATTATGTTTCCAAAAGACCCATTCCGTTGCAAATTGTCTCAGACAGACCTCTGGAACTAGAGGTCATGGTTGTTGTGCAGGTCATAGCTCAATCCCTAGACTAGGCCTTTTTTATTGGTCCCAGGATACATACAGTCAGGTCATGGTTCTATCAATCAGTCATCTGTAAATCGCGATCTTGGCATTTGGACAGACCAAAGGGTGACAAGTCTTCTGATTTTGTGTTATCGTTAGCTGGTGAGGTAGGATAACCTGCTCTTGCTCTTAGGTCAAGTTTTCCCAGTTTCCTGGTTGTCAGGATAGCATATTAGAGATGGTACTTGTTGGTGTCCGAGCAGTATTAAGGATGTCCCGAATGGGATTTATTTCTTGTGGAAAAGAAATCTTTTTTTGTTTGTTTTGGTTTTGTTTTTTTTTTTTTGGGGGGGGGTCACACCTGGCAGCGCTCAGGGGTTACTCCTGACTCTGTGCTCAGAAATTGCTCTTGGCAGGCTCAGGGGACCATATGGGATGCGGTGATTTGATCCAACGTCTTTCTGCATGAAAGGCAAATGCCTTAATTCCATGCCATCTCTCCGGCCCCTAAGTTTTTTATTTGTTTGTTGTTTTTTGTTTTTTTGGCCACACCCATTTGATGCTCAGGGGTTACTCCTGGCTATGCACTCAGAAATCGCTCCTGGCTTGGGGGGTACCATATGGGACACAGAGGGATCCGTCTTATGCTAGCGCTTGCAAGGCAGACACCTTACCTCTAGTGCCACCTTCCCGGCCTGCGCATCATCACATTTTATCAGAGAAGGATATTACAAATCAAAAGGACAGTGATATTTGTTATTTACACATGTCAATTATAAAAGTTATATGTAAAATTCTGGAAATAACTTGTTTGTTGGAATACACTAAAAAAGTCTCCACTTATTGATGCTGGGATTACAGGTTAAACTTCTTTAAAATAGTAGAGATTTGAGACTTCTCAAAAATAAACGATCACTATATTAAACTTTCATTCCTGATTTCTATCTTATGAATATAAAAGATTCATTGAAGAGAGAGATAAAAAATGAGAAGCAATTTTTTTGCCATAAAGAAAGTCTGGATTGTAAGGATGTGGTTGGGAGGGAACAAGAGATCTATGGCAGGAAGGGTGCATAGTGAAGGATGGTGTACTGTACATTGTCTGACTGAAAGCGAATGATGAAAAAAATTTAACCATGCTGCTAAAATAAAGCAATAAAATATTCATTGAAGAAAACATGTACATCAGTGAACAGTATATGTACACTTATATTCATTGCAATGATATTTATAATAAAATAGTAAAGATCTAGAAAGAACTCAGGTGATAAAAGATGTATAAAATTTGTTGTATATATATACACAGTGAAAGTTACTATTATAAGAAATTAGGACATTTGTTTTGTCACAATATAGATACTAGGGGATATCATTTTAACTGAAGTAACACAGAAGGAGAAAGACAAATGCCAAATGATTTGTGTATATAAACAGGCAAAACAACTAAATAAATATTTACCAATATGCAATTGAAGTTTCAAGTTGGGGTCGGGAGATTTAGGAGGATGTAGGAAATGATAGGAAAGATATGACCTAACTAGGGCCATCAAACAGAGACTTAGGGATTTAATAGTAAGTTTGATGCAGTAACATCCTTTTTTTTTTTGGTTTTTGGGTCACACCCGACAGTGTTCGGGGGTTACTCCTGGCTATACACTCAAAATCGCTCCTGGCAGGCTTGGGAGAACATATGGAATGCCAGGATTCGAACTATCATCCTTCTATATGCAAGGCAAACAAATGCCCTATCTTCCTGCTATCTTTCCTGCCCCGATGCAGTAACATCTTATACCAAAATGATAAATGTTAATATTATAAAATATTTTAATGTAATATAAATAAAAATTAAAAGCAATATTATTTAAATCATAGCAATATTAAAAGTTGTATCTCACATTTTATTAAATTTACAAATTGTATTTGCTTTCTAATATAAGAACTACATAGTCAGAAGCCAGAAAGATAATATAGTGGGTCAGTCCTTGTTCACAATCCATGTGCCTTATTCCTGACATTTAACCCAAAGATCATTCATAACATGATTTACAGGACATGATGGGATGCTGGGACTTCACATGGGTCATCCCATTACCAGGTAAGTGCTAATGTACTATCACTAGTTCTAGGAAAATATGATTTTATGGAAAATAATTAAAAGCTCTAATTAAATGATAATATATGTATGTCTTACACATATTTTGTAGTTTCTTATAGAATAAATTAATGTAACTGATTAATGTACTTCTAGAAATAGACATAAATATTCATATATGACCTTTTATCATAGAAAGTATAAAATCTACAAAACATAGTCACTAAAATGCTGAATTGGATTAATTTTACAGCTGCTTTTGAAAATTTTTATGACTTTCTATAATGTCTTATGTTTTGTTCAAACATCTTTTGCTTGTTAAGGGAAATGAATCAGATATGTCCCTAAAACTGTAAGAAAATTAATAATGTGCTGAATTAAAATCAGATCCACTATATAAGAGCTACTATCTATTGTTGAAAAAAATCACTAAGTATTTCATAACATACATAGATGTGTGGCTCTATTAAGGTGAGTTACAAGTCAAGAAAAGCAATTAAACTTCTAACTTAAAAAAAGAGATTGTATAGATTCTTCAATATATGTAAGTTTGCCATAAATAAAAATATGTAATTGGTTAATAATCATAACAAGTGGCTGAAAATGTATTAGAGCTCACCATTTTGGAATAAACGTCATAAAGTATAATTATAGAAACCTATAGAGTAAAACTCAAACTTAGAGGGTATTACACAAACCTAGAGGGTATAACCATACAATAACTTTATATGAAGCTGAGACCATTTTATATGTAAAAACACTTACCAGGATGCATGATATATAGAAAAAAATCAATATGACAACTATAAGAATTTAGATTTTATCTTGACAAAATTAAAAATTTAAATTAGTATTTCTTCTTTGTCGAAGTGTCTGTTCATTTCTTCTCCCCATTTTTTGATGGGATTAGATTTTTTTTCTTGTAAAGTTCTGTCAGTGCCTTGTATATTTTGGAGATTAGCCCCTTACCTGATGGGTATTTGGTGAATAGTTTCTCCCACTCAGTGGCTGGCTCTTGTATCCTGGGCACTATTTCCTTTGAGGTGCAGAAGCTTCTCAGCTTAATATATTCCCATCTGTTAATCTCTGCTTTCACTTGCTTAGAGAGTGCAGTTTCCTCCTTGAAGATGCCTGAAGTCTCAATGTCCTGGAGTGTTTTGCCTATGTGCTGTTCTATATATCTTATGGTTTTGGGGCTGATATCGAGGTCTTTAATCCATTTGGATTTTATCTTCGTACATGATGTTAGCTGGGGGTCTAAGTTCAATTTTTTGCAAGTGGCTATCCAATTGTGCCAACACCACTTGTTGAAGAGGCTTTCCCTGCTCCATTTAGGATTTCCTGCTTCTTTATCAAAAATTAGGTGATTCTATGTCTGGGGAACATTTTCTGAGTATTCAAGCCTATTCCACTGATCTGAGGGCCTGTCCTTATTCCAATACCATGCTGTTTTGATAACTATTGCTTTGTAGTACAGTTTAAAGTTGGGGAAAGTAAGTCCTCCCATATTCTTTTTCCCAATGATTGCTTTAGCTATTCGAGGGGGTTTATTGTTCCAAATGAATTTCAAAAGTGTCTGATCCACTTCTTTGAAGAATGTCATGGGTATCTTTAGAGGGATAGCATTAAATCTGTATAATGCCTTGGGGAGTATTGCCATTTTGATGATGTTAATCCTGCCAATCCATGAGCAGGGTAGCGTTTCCATTTCCGTGTGTCCTCTCTTATTTCTTGGAGCAGAGTTTTATAGTTTTCTTTGTATAGGTCCTTCACATATTTAGTCAAGTTGATTCCAAGATACAAATGGCCAAAAGACACATGAAAAAATGCTCCACATCACTAATCATCAGGGAGATGCAAATCAAAACAACGATGAGATACCACCTCACACCACAGAGAATGGCACACATCACAAAGAATGAGAATAAACAGTGTTGGCGGGGATGTGGAGAGAAAGGAACTCTTATTCACTGCTGGTGGGAATGCAGTCTAGTTCAACCTTTATGGAAAGCAATATGGAGATTCCTCCAAAAACTGAAAATCGAGCTCCCATACGATCCAGCTATACCACTCCTAGGAATATACCCTAGGAATACAAAAATACAATACAAAAACCCCTTCCTTACACCTATATTCATTGCAGCACTCTTTACCATAGCAAGACTCTGGAAACAACCAAGATGCCCTTCAACAGACGAATGGCTAAAGAAACTGTGGTACATATACACAATGGAATATTATGCAGCTGTCAGGAGAGATGGAGTCATGAAATTTTCCTATACATGGATGTACACGGAATCTATTATGCTGAGTGAAATAAGTCAGAGAGAGAGAGAGAAACGCAGAATGGTTTTAAGAAAAATGAAAGACATTCTTGCAATAATAATTTTCAGACACAAAAGAGAAAAGCTGGAAGTTCCAGTTCATCTCAGGAAGCTCACCACAAAGAGTGATGAGATTAGTTAGAGAAATAACTACATTTTGAACTGTCCTAATAATGAAAATGTATGAGGGAAATGGAGAGCCTTTTTAGAGTACAGGCGGGGGTCGGGAGGGGAGGAGGGAGACTTGGGACATTGGTGACGGGAATGTTGTACTGGTGATGGGTGGTGTTCTTTACATGACTGAAACCCAAACACAAATATGTATGTAATCAAGGTGTTTAAATAAAAAAAAAGTTAAATTAAAGGAAGCCAGTCACTAAAGACTATTACAAAATTGTTGATGGAATTAATAATGGTAAGAAATTGTCATATAATATATTTACTAGGAAATATAAGTTGATATATTTAGGAAAATAAAGATAAATTTTAACTTTCTATAAATTTGTTTCCAATTTCTATCCAATACTGTGAAAAGATTAAAGAGTTAAAAATATTATTCTTTATAAAAATGATACTATTTGAACATTGTAGTTACAAGATTGTTCATAATACAGTTGTGCTGGGTATTTTTTACAGTTTCAAGGATTTTTATGACTGTTTCAATCATACAATGTAAAACACCCATAACCAGAATTTATTTCCCATCACCACTGTGCCCAGTTTTCTCTTGTCTTAAAACCAGCTCTCTCATCTGACTGCCTTCTTTTACTTCTCTCTCTCTCTCTCTCTCTCTCTCTCTCTCTCTCTCTCTCTCTCTCTGCCTCCCTCTTCTTTCTCTCTGATTCTTTCCATCTCTCTCTTTTCCTCAAGGACTCTTTTTGTCTCTCATTTTTCTCTGTGTTAATCACTCTGTGTGTATCTCTCTTTATCTCTTTTTTTTTCTTTTAAACTCCATGTTTTGTATTATTGTTACCGGAGGAGTATCATACAGATCAATTTATCTCCTTTCTGCATCCGGTTCTTTTCCAGAGTGACTAGTTTCAACTATCATTGTTATGGAACTTTCTTCTGTAATATATGACACTCCTCTCTATTTGTGACAAAATTCCTTCTATGGATGGTCTTCCTGGATATTACTACCATAC
Organism: Suncus etruscus; assembly: GCF_024139225.1. Lineage (NCBI taxonomy): Eukaryota > Metazoa > Chordata > Mammalia > Eulipotyphla > Soricidae > Suncus > Suncus etruscus. The sequence continues at coordinate 37,797,019 of NC_064852.1, forward strand.
TATATAGTTTTTAAATATCCCACAAAGGAGTCTGTTCATTCTATATCTATCCCTCTCTCCCTCTAATTAATTTTACTCAGTGTTATATTCCCCATAATCCATCCATCTATAAGCGACTTCATGACTTTTTCTTTTCTAACATCGACATTGTATTCCATGTTGAGGATATACCACAATGTATTTAGCACTGGAGTTGTTTCCAGATTCTAAAAATTGTGAATAATGTTGCAATGAATATAGAGATGTAGAGAGTTTTTTTTTTTGACATTTTTGACGGGGAGGGGATATTCCTAGGAGCGGTATTGCTGGATCATATGGAAGCTCAAATTCTAGTTTTTGAGAAATATTGTTTTCCAAAAGGGCTGGACCAATCGACATTTTCTCCAGCAATGAATTAGAGACCCTTTCTTAGCCCATTCATGCTAGTATTGTTTGTTCTTGTTCTCAGTGATGTGTGTCATTCTCTGAGGTATGAGATAATATCTCATTGTTTAGATTTACATCTCCATGATGACTAATAACGTGAAACATTTTTTCATGTGTCTTTGTTCATCTGTATTTGTTCTTTGAGGAAATTTTTTTCATTATTTTCCATTTTGAATAGGGTTATTTTTTTTTTCTTCTTAAACCCTACCATTGAAAGAGCCTATTACAATATTCCAAGCCAGAATTGATAAATTGATAGCTAATATTAAACATACTTTCTCATTTTTCTTTTTTTGTTTTTGATTTTCTGGAGGCCACACCTGGTAGCACTCACAGGTTACTCCTGGCTGCACTCAGAAAACACCCCTGGCTGGTTCAGAGAACCATATGAGATGCCGGGGATCAAACCCTGGTCTGTCATAGGTCTGCCATGTGCAAGGCAAATGTGCAAATAGTGCTGTGCTATCACTCCAGCCAAATGTACTTTTTTGACTTAAAATACATGACTGGAATCTCTGTCCTTAGTTAGAATAATGCTTAAAAATATTAGATGATAAAATGACAGTAAGATGATACTATTTAATGATATTGTATTTAACACTACCCTTAAAGATATTAATTCTGTTTTCAATTATATGAATTAGATTCTATCATTTCTGTTGTCAATTCTATAAATTGCTAGAATTCCATTTTATATAGAAAAATTAAATTTGATCACTGGCAAATGAAATGGCAAATTAGTCCATCATCTTAGAAATTAATTAGAAAATGTCAGCTGCTTTAAATTGCATATATTTATGTAAAATATAAAAATAGATTACTAATTAAATAGTTCTTGACACTCAAAACAACAATTTCCATGAGTCTATATTTTTCATTTTATTTTAAAACACAACTTTATTCGCTTATTTTCTCTCACCATTTCATTAAAAAGGAATTTTCAAAAATGCTGACTTTACAATGTATTTTCAGCAATGTTTTACCAATTGGTTCAAAATGTAGACATGTGCAGAGGTTAAGTCTGATAAAATGATATTGAGCGACTCTAGTTTGCATAGAAACCAGAGGGTCTCCCACAGTGTTGCTGTTTCCAAGAGTGTAAAGTATAAGGGTTTATTTTGAGGCTATTGCATGCTCCATCCTTTTGAGGTCTATATCTAAGCCCCTCATTGAGTCTTTTGATATAAGTCCAACATAGAATAAAAATGCAATATTGACCCTTACTTGACAACAATTTATTCTTGGTAATGCCAGAGAAAGTATCAATGTGAATTTAAATTGAGTAATGTATAAAAAATAATGACTGAGATAAATAATATTTTATTCTTATTAGTTGAAAATTATTCCTAGAATATCTTTCCTAGATGTTGACTGTATATAATGATTTAATTGGGTTTTTGTGGGTTTATTTATTTATTTCATTATGTAAGCAATTACCAGGAACTCCAAAAGCTACTTGTGGTGTAAATGATGAATAGAAACATTTTATAATTAAATATCTGTCTCTTGTTTGAAATTGTATTTATAGCCTCAGAATATAAAATGTAAAGCTTATATATTAATTCAGATATTAAAGCAAATATATTTGTGTATATTACAGAAATAAATCAAACTAAATTTTGCATTTTATATTATCTACATTATAAAGAATCTTTCACAATTTGACAGCAAACATTAAGAAATAAGGAAGGTAAGGAGTTTAATTATGATTATGATTATCAAACTATAAAGAAAGCCAGAAAGCAAAACAAACAACTGAGACTAGATCAAATAAAATTCCCTGTACAGTTTACTTTTGTTTTAATTTTATAAGGCAACCTAGTGAATGGGGGAAGGCATTTACACTTTATATGCTTGACAGAATAATTAATAAACAAAATGTAAAAAGGAATAGCAGAATTCAATAATAATAAGTTAACTAATTTTTACAATCTGAAGAATTATTTCTCTAAGGATTAAATTCAAATATTCAATTGAAAATTTAAAAATGTGTTATTAGGGAAATGAAAAATCAAAATTGCATGTGATTTCACCTTACAACTTTGAGAATAGCATATGTTAAAAAGAGCAGAAATAAGAAGTATAGACAATGTGGTGAGGAAAAAATCAATTCTCAAAAACTAAATGTAAATTGCCACTGATCTTGATGAAAAATATAAGGAATATTTTCAATTTTTTAATCCACAAAGTACATAGTATTTTTATATCCAAATAAAAACATTCAAAGTTGTAGATATGACTATGCACAAAACACTATTTTAAATAGCAAAGACAATGGAAATAAATTAAATATTTCAATATCAACAATAGGTGAGTGTATAAAGAGGATAATATACACAATACATATATGTTCAAAGAATTAGTGCCTTTTCCTACAACGTGAAAAGAAGTTGACATGATTATGCTAAAGTAAATAAATCAGACATAAATTGCTATTACCAGATGATTCTAAAAATATGTGGAATAAACAAAGAAAATAAAATAAGAAACACACTTGCACACAAATCTTAGACACTGAAAACAAAATGTCAATTACCTGAAGGCAAATACATGAGAGAAATTAGGTAATGAGGTGGACTTGAAAATAGGAAATAACACTAGAACTTTGAGATCCTTTTGATATAGCATATGCAAAGTTTTGTGAGTCTAATTCCTAAAGCATACTTACTTTTGTATACCAATGGTAAATCAATAAATAGAAAAAATAACTAAGACAACCAATAAGTATTTGAAGTTTTCATTGTCACATAACCAGAAAAGTGCAAATCAAAATAAACAAATGTACATCCTCACATCATTAAGAATATCATATATAAAACATTCTATAAACAATCTATGTCAATAGGGCTTTTGTAAAAATTAACTGTAGAGCAAGACAATAAGTGTCATCAACATTAAGAACACATAGAGCTAGTAACTAATAATGTTCTAAAAAGGTAAACTTAAGTAGATATATTATGTATCCTTCTATATATTAGTTTTCTCAATGTAATGAATTAACTAAGCTCAGAGATCAAGCGCTGAAGCTGACAGTTTTAGTAAATAAGAGTGTAAAAATTTATATATATTCAATTATTATTACTAGAAAAGTTGCTCTACAGATCATGCTTCCATAAAGTTTGTTAATAACCCTTGTATATAATTTTGAACATAGCAAGAGGATATAATGAAGAAAATTTCATAGATTTAAATGGAGAATATACTGTCACATAAATAAAATATGACACGGGCCTGGAGAGATAGCACAGTGGTGTTTGCCTTGCAAGCAGCCGATCCAGGACCAAAGGTGGTTGGTTCGAATCCCGGTGTCCCATATGGTCCCCCGTGCCTGCCAGGAGCTATTTCTGAGCAGACAGCCAGGAGTAACCCCTGAGCACCGCCGGGTGTGGCCCAAAAACCAAAAAATAAATAAATAAATAAATAAAAATAATAAAATAAAATATGACACAAGCGTGTCTTATATGTATTTCATTATTTTAAGCAAACTGGCAGAGTTACATGAATATTTTGTGTTAGGAATAATTATTGTGAGTTGAAGTACTTGAGAAATTAAGAGTAAGATCTTAATGCTTAGAAGAAAATAAATCTATAACTTCATGATTCTAAGGGTACTTCAGGACAATATTGCAGTATCTTGGGCATTTGTTATAGATGCATACTTTTACATTTTAATTAATACTTATGGAATTGTGTAATATATGAGATCTGCTAATATTTTACAAACGTTAAGATTTCTTCCTCTTTAATCACTCTATTTCCTTTCTAAAAACCATTAAATTCAGAAATATCCGTATGTATTTTGTTAAAATAAAACTATCATTTTTAAATAATTCTTATAATTTATGTTAAAATAAAAATAGACTATGTATTATAACTACTTGCACTTGACAGCTTATATTATAGAAAGAAAAACCTAAGAACCACCAAATAATCCTACGTGCTGTCTACATAATCGTTTACAATTCTTCACACATTTCAAAGTCTCTGCATGCAAATAAATTGTTTTTGTTTCTGTTTTCTTTTCTTTCTTTTGAGTGAGGCTGAACCAAAGTTACATAAAATTTCAGAAAATTAGGCTCTTGAAACTGTCAGAATAATGCTAGTGTCAATACACTTTAAGGTGTTTTAATAGTCCTATAATTTCTATAAAAGCATGAATGCCTTTAGCTAATGTAGTGCTCCTGCTATAATGCCAGAGTACTACTTGCATACATTTTGCAAAAGCTTCAAAAGATTTAGGTAATACTTCATTAATTCATGCAGTCTCTGTAATAAGAGTTGCCAACTATTTCATTATCATAATTTTATTGCTGACCCACAGAGGAAAGTAAAATAAAATGATGTTAAAAATATCTTATTTCTTTAGCATTCATTTAATACAAGTATTCACAGTTTTTATTGTCACTAGGAAACTTTTTATCTTTCAGCAATAATCATTCACTTAGCGCCACATGACTTTATATCTTTAACTTTAGTTTAGAATGCCACTTTAAAAAAGAAAAAAAAAACAAAACAAAACCGGGAACATAGAAAAAATGCTAAGGACACATTTTAAACTTAAGTAAAGATCTTACCCTCATCTATGCAAATGGTAAGCAGTTAAGTGTTGATAGCCAGATAAAAACACATGTAAAAAGACTAAATGGTTTAGTTCTTAGTATAATATAGATATTAAATTCTCCAATAATCAATTGATCACAAACAAAAATCATTTATATATACATGAGATTTACATATTTATGCATGCGTGCCTAAGTGTACACACACACACTATAAATTTGGTTCTATTAGTAATTCCACTGAATCTTTGAGAAAACTAAAACACAATCAAATTTATTTGATTCATATTTAATGCTAATACCCAGTTAGAAAGAAAACATTTATTAATATCCAATCTGACCAAATGTGGGCATTAAATAGTTAAATTTAAGAAATTTAAGGACCACCCATTTTAGTAATTTCTAGTAATCATGCTTTTCAAAAATTCTAAACTATTTATAACATTTTTTTATATTTTATTTACTTTTGGTTTTTTTTGGGGGGGTCACACCTGGTATACTTGGGTTACTCCTGGCTATGCACTCAGAAATCGCTCCTTGATTGGGGGACTATATGGGATCTGAGGAAATCAAACTGCAGTCCCTCCTTGGTTAGTGCATGCTATTTACATATTCTTAGATGCAATCATGTTTAAAATATGTAAATAGTATCAATTGGAAAAATATATTTTATTTTATTAGTTGTTTTATTATTATCATTGTTATTATTTTATTAGTTAAAGGAACACGCTGAACTGCACAAGCAAAGCTTTGGTTAAGCAGAATTATTTGAATGACTTTTGAGATAGTATATTTGCTATAACAAAATGTTAAGACCATTAAATAATCCATTCAGTGTTCTGCCATAGATAGTTGCATTTCTTGTATCTGATCACAAGTCCAGCTACGTTTCATATAGGAAAAAATACATATTGACAAAAGATAAAATAATTTAAGGCCACAGACACAGTTTTAAGTTATAACACTTGTATTATAGGTGCCTAGTACTATTTTAATTCTGACAATATGTGATCCTAGAATATTGACCTGTAGATACAAGCATGCCCAAGAATTGCCCTGAAGAACATTGCAAACCCCTGTGATGGTTCTGGTGATTTCTAATAAAAAAAAAAAATGAACCTGCATAGCATCACATCCTCAGGCATGTGCATATAAGTTCTATCCTAATTAACTGAAAAATACTGGGAGGGCTACCCAGATTCTTAACCACAATTGGAATCTCTTAACCTACACAAGGAGAAATTAATTTATACAAAATTGCCAATATAAGCAGAGATATTATTTATTAAAATGTAAAATGCCTGAGATATAAAACAAGCTTTATTACTTATTTTTGTTTGACAATGGAAAACTCGGGATTTAAAAAAACCTCTAATTTAACTTGTCAATTACTATGCTCTTGAACTGAACAAATAAAAATCTGGGACAGAGAGAATTACAGAGAAGTCCCTTCATATAAAATATATTTTATGACAAAAATTACTCTATTAAATTTTAAAAAGCCAATCCCTCAAAATTAAATTCACATATGGTATAAACAAAAATGGCATAAGCAAATTATCAGAAAACTTGCCAAGAATAGACTTATATGTTGTCATTACTAACAGAGTAAAAAGAGAAATAGATCTCACATTACCATTTCTTAAACAAATATCTATATTCTGTGTAGCCTTAACTATTCAGTATTTTAAAGCTATATTAATTTCAACTTTTTATGGAATATTATGCAGCTGTCAGAAGAAATGAAGTCATGAAATTTTCCTATATACATGGAAGTGCATGGGAACTATTATGTTGAGTGAAATGAGTCATAGGGAGAGAAATAAACAAAGAATAGTCTCACTCACCTATAGGTATTAAAAACGATAATGGCATTATTGTAATAAGGCCAGAGACATTAGAGTTTGAGAGCCAGAAGGAATGGCTCACAATATGAAGCTCACCACAAGGAGTGGTAAATGCTGTTAGGGAAATAACTACACTAACAACTAGTATGATGTTATTAAGTGAGAGAAGTAGAATGCCTGTCTCTAATACAGGCAGGGGTTGGGGAGGAGTGAGGGAGGCATTGGTGGTGGAAAGGTTGCACAGGTGAAGGGGGGGTGTTCTCTTTATGAGTGAAACCCAATTACAATCATGCTTGTAATTATGGAGCTTAAATAAAGATTTTATAAAAAAATATATATGTATTGTTTTTCCTCATATTCAGAGAGTTTATATTGTCTCTGTTATTCACACATTCTATAATTATTAAATATATTACATTAATAAATTTATTTCAGTTAATAACTAATATTAATCAAGTTATTAGAATTATTCATCTTATTTTGTTTGGTTGTTTTTTTTTGTTTTGTTTTGGGGCCACACCCAGTGGCACTCAGGGTTTACTCCAGGCTTTGCACTAAGAAATCGCTCCTGGCTTGAGGGACCATATGGGACTCTGGGTATCGAGTGAAGGTATTCTTGTGTGTAAGGCAAACACCCCACCACTGCGCTATTGCTCAGGCCCCAGAATTATACATCTTAATACTAAGAGAAGCAATTCGTTATAGCAGTCTATCATAGAGACAATATAGTGTTCATATCTTTAAAGCATTAGGAAAAAAAAACAAAACTATAATCTGTTATTTTTACACATTAAAAGTATGTTTAAGACAAAAATGAAGTACAGATATGGAAATACATTTAATTTCAAATGTGCTAGTTATATAATACTTTTAAGTTTAGCTGTGTCTACCACATTTCATTTGTTTGATTAATCATGGAGCAATAAGTTAAAAGGTGAGTGATCCCATCAGCTCCAAGTACTTTAAAAAATATACATCAGACGTATTGGAGAGATGGCAAAGCAGCAAGGTGTTTGCCTTACATGTGGCGGACCTGGGATGGACCCCGGTTTGAATCCCAGCATCCCATATGGTTCCTGAAGCCTATCAGGTGTGACTTCTCAGTGCAGAGCCAGGAAAAAACATACATACATATATGTATATATATATATATTACATCAAAATAATATATTATTCTGGTGAATATTAAAGTATTTTGAATGAATATAAGAATAATATATTCATCCAACAATGAGTTGGGTGCCACTTACATGCACCTCCCTGGTTTTATTGTAGCACCCCATCTGGTCCCAGAGCTTTTCAATTGTATTCTCTGACCACAGAGCCAGAACTAAATTTTCTAGCTAATGTTAAAAAGAAAGAACAAAGTAATGAAACACGTGCCTGGCATGTAGTTTAGTCTCTCAGTTCATTCCTGTCACAGTATAGTCTTTCAAATTCTTTTGAGGATAGATCTAGTTCATAGATTTGTTAGGACAATAAATTACCCCTAGACTCAGAATATTGGGAGTATCCCCCTAGTATTTCCTGAGCAATGCTTAAGACTTTGGCCATGCCTCAAATTTTCTGGTTAATAAGACAAAATAGTTCTCCTAAATCTACTGGATAATCCAGCAACTTTAAAAATTTCTATTCTGTCTAATGTAAATAGGTACTACTGTCAGCCTTAGGGATGGATATTCCATTCCTGTTTGAAAAGGTGATTCTTTGTTTGTTTGTTTGTTTTGGTTTTTGGGCCACATCCAGCATTGCTCAGGGGTTACTCCTGGCTGTCTGCTCAGAAATAGCTCCTGGCAGGCACGGGGGACCATATGGGACACCAGGATTCGAACCAACCACCTTTGGTCCTGGATCGGCTGCTTGCAAGGCAAACGCCACTGTGCTATCTCTCCGGGCCTGAAAAGGTGATTCTTACATGGTAAAGTGTATTCATCAGAGTATGTGATCTTCAGTCTTTTCAACTGAGAACTGTGTTTTTTTTTTTTTTTGGAGGGGGGGTTCATTTATTTTTATTTTTTTCTTTTGCTCTGGAAGTTTGATTCTTTGTGATAATTTTTCCCTGTGAAATCTGTGTTTCTTTTCTACCAGGATGCACATTTAATTCTTCTATTCAGACACACAGCTTTACGGAATGACTTATATAAGAACTCAGGCATCCAAAAGCCTCAGACATTAATTTCATGTTTATAGGGGAAACAATGTCCTTTACTAGTTAATGTCAAATGCTTTTTAATGATTTTGTTCTGATCTAATTCTAGTGACTTGCCTTGCTTATGACTGACCATGGAACTAGGCACTGACGGTCCAGCTTTGACTCCTGGATCCCAGACATAGAAATGACATTATTTTTATCTTCATTTATTATCATTATTATTATATTTAACTATCTATTTTTGGTTGATTTTTGTGTTTTGGTGTGGTTATTGAAGCTGTTGTACCCATTTACACATTTTTTCTTTTCTTTTCTTCTTTTCTTTTCTTTTCTTTTCTTTTCTTTTCTTTTCTTTTCTTATATGCTCTGCCATGTTTCTTATCTCAAGACCGTGGTGGTTTTATTTTTGTTTGTTTGTTTTTTATTTTGTTTTGTTTTGTCTTTTTTTGTTTTTTGTTTTTGTTGTTGTGGTGCTTAGCGTTATTGTTGGAGTCCTCACTGGATACTTGACACTTCTTTTTGAACTGGTGAAGTGTTTCACCTTTTTCTCCTTCGTCTCTCTAACTGAGGATGAGACCCTCTAAAAGAATTCTGCTTATTTTCTGCGTATTAGACCTTTACCCCAGTTTACTACTATTCCCTTCTTCAAACAAAACCACGTAACTTGAACTAGCTAGTCCTGCCCCCCAGTTAGAGGGGGAAATAAGGGAGGCACCAGGACCAAACAGGTGCAAGACTACTAAGTATTAGGCTAGACACAGAGGGAACAACATATTCTGGCAGCCCTAGGGGTGAGGGAAGAGCATATGGGAGGTAGGTCAAAAATGGAGTTGTAGGGAGGACAAATTGGTGATGGACCCCCCCCCTGGTTTTATGTAAATATGTACCTAAATATTATTGTCAACAATATGTAACCCACTATGATCAAAATAAAAATTAAATTAAAAAAAATGAAATGACAGAGCTCTCTACAACAGCTCCAGGAACCAAATCCCTCCAGGGCATTCATAATGCTGCTCTGATGCCAACATGCGCCAGCTCTAAATTTATAACCTAATAATGAGGAAATGGGAACAACTTGATCTAAGAGCAATTTGTCCTTCCTCATCAGCCAACGATAAGACAAAATCAGAAAGCATGTCACCCTTTGACCTGAGCAAAAGCCAAGATCACTATTTACAGATGACTGATTGTTACAGCCAGGACTCAGTATGCATCCCGGGACCAACAACAACAACAGCAACAGCAACAAAAACCTCTAGCCTAGCTTTTGGTCTACGATCTATTCAACAAATAATATCTCCAAATCCAGAAGTCTGAGACAACTGCAACTGAACGGGTCTTCCGGAAAAAGAAAGAAAGACTTTATCCCAGGCTCCATCCTAGGAGCAACATAATGACCAAGACCACCAATTACAGAAGATGGATTAAAACGACATGAAGAAGCAGAACTGCTAGAACCACAAAGAAAGATTCCATCATAAGCTCCATTCCTTGAGCTGCACAGTTACCAAGATCTCTAGATACAGAGGTCTGATTTTACCATCCAAGATGAAGCAGAAGTCTTCCATACACCACAAATGCAGCAAGGGAGAGTAAATGATTATACAAGGAGTCTACAGTTAATCCCATGACAGTATACTTCAGGGGTGGAAAACCCTGTAACTCCTAGGCCAAGGGAATTCCCTCTATAAAACCACAATACTTAATGTGCCTATGCAGGGGGGAAAGGAAAAAAAAAACACAAAATAAGTATCTTTCCACACATTTATTTATTGATTGATCGATTTTTTGACGTCTTTATTTTGCTGTAGATATTGAAGTTGATATCTCCAATTTTATTTTATTTTATTTTATTTTATTTTATTATATCTTATCTTTTTCTTTTTAATTTTCTTACTATTATAGTTCAAAGGTTAAATTCCCTATTACTTCTAATTAACTTGAATTAGATGTCTGTTTAAATTTTTAATGAGATATTACTTCTCTGCTTTAATGTCTTTCCTTCTTACTCAGCAATTATGAAATTATTAATGTTTACTAAAGCTCCTATATTAACTAGGTTCTGTGGGCATTATGAACTTATATACTCTTACTTTTCAACTCATTTATTTGCTGTGATTACAATGGGACCTTTTATTTTTAAAAATATTATTTTTCCATTTTTTTAAATTTTTGGGTCACACCCGGCAGTGCTCAGGGGTTACTTCTGGCTCTATGCTCAGAAATCGCTCCTGGCAGTCTGGAGGACCATATGGGATGCCAAGATTTGAACCACTGTCCTTCTGCATGCAAGGTAAACACCTTACCTCCACTCCGTCTCCGGCCCCTTAAAAATAAATTTTATTTGTTCACTCAGAACCTCTGCCTTTAAAGAGTATATTTTCTCTACATATCCATATGCCTGGAACTTAAAATATTCTAATTGAGGAATGCTGTGCCATCCTACTATGCACAAGATAAATCTGATGTTCCCTATTTCCCTCTAATTCTTAATGTTACTTACTATCATGAACTATTTTGTTTATATAGTATATTAAGCATAGTAAACTTTAAATGCATTTCAACTTATTTGACTTTTTAACTTATTAAACTTACCAACTTATTAAACTTATATAACTTTTAATAAGCACCTTATTAAATTAGCTCCATTGTAATTTGTATCTTATTCATCCCACAGACTTAGTTAGATATAAATGTTTTCATTCTATTTGTATTCTGATAGTACATTAACAATTTAAGTAATAATTATACTGACTAAAAAAATCAATAGAAATCAAACTCTAACACAATATAATCTTGATTATTTTTTAAAAATAGAAAAGGTTCTTGAACAAAGATTACTATTGGGACTTCTAACTAGTTATAAGTTGAATTAACTACATGGTAACCTCTTGCCTCTTAAGGAAACTACAGGGTCTTATAAGACATGTAATTTAAAACTATATACTTGTTATTGGACTTTAAAATTCTATTAGGTTGTTCATATGAAGGCATGCATGATTTCAAATGCCTATGTAAATAGTTCAGTTTAATGTATTTTGAAGTTTTAACACAATCAATTCAGTTTGAGAAAGTAATGTGAAATTCCATTTCTTTTTAAGAGAGAGTAAAAATAAAGTGGCAGTACCACAAAATATTACATAGTTATTAATTTGTTATGAAGAATAATCATTCAGTTATTAATATTTTATCAAGTCTATTTAAATTTGATTTCAATTGGAGATGGCACTATTCTGTATAAAACTAATGAGGAATATTAAAGCTATACCATGAGTGGCTAGAGTATTAGTACAGTTGGTAGGGTATTTATTTGTCTTGCATACAATCACACCGGTTCTAACTCTGACAAACATGAACTGTCTTCTTTGCCTGCCAGGAATGATACTTTATTATAGGAACAGGAGTAAGCCATAACCACAGATGGGTGTAGCCCCCAATAAAAAAATTTCAAGATGAAACATTTTAAATTACTAATTTACCATGAAATTATGAAAGACATAAATACTTGAAATACAATATTCAACACTTCTTGTGATAATAGTATAGCACTTCAGACAACAGTTTGGACCTCTTAAATCAAACCTGATATTAGACAACAAACAAGTTTAAAATTGGTCCATTATATTCATCAGGTTAGATAAAAGAAATCTTTAAATAATATAAATATCTAAGAGTAGCCTTCATCGTCTGTGTGCTTTATAACATAAGATAGTAAAACTAAACTTCTAGCACTATCTTAAATGTATAAATCATCTCTTCACTTTATAGACACAAATATTGTCTATAGGTTCAAATATAGTGTCAATCTCAAATCAGATGGAAAATGAGGCTAAAGATAAATCGAAAACATAGTACATGCATTACTGATGTGGTATTAGTGGTCTCTGCCATCACAGGGCCTTATCATTTAATTACAAGTTTAGTTGGACAAGCATCACCGTAAACTCTTGAGTCATGAAGACTCAAAATTTCCCATCTTTAAATATTACTCTATATTATACTTCTATATCACATATTCCTTGTCACTTTTCTATTTTTTCTTAACTGTATAAATATTGATTAACTATAATCACCTATATCAGAGCTGTTGATCAAGTTATCCTAAATAAAATTAATATATTCAATACATTTCCTCTCTAAAAATATTTTAGTATAATGTCTATTTCTTTCAGAAGTGTATCCATTATGATCAAATTCATGGTACAACTTTAATTTTTTTTATATTTTTAATATTCTTTTTTTTTTTTTTTTTTTTTTTTTTGTGGTTTTCGGGTCACACCCGGCAGTGCTCAGGGTTTTTTTCCTGGCTCCGTGCTCAGAAATTGCTCCTGGCAGGCACGGGGGACCATATGGGACGCCGGGATTCGAACCGATGACCTTCTGCATGAAAGGTAAACACCTTACCTCCATGCTATCTCTCCGGCCCCATTTTTAATATTCTTAATGAAAACCATTGTCTTTTAATACATCCATTGGGGATAATACAGATACTTTTCACAAAGAGTTGGTGTGAAAGTCAAATATAAATATTTACTTTAGGACTTCCTGCAGCTCTCCCCAGCTAGGGAGACACCGTCCAAAGACGTTTGGCTCTGCCCCTGGCAACTTCCTTCAGTATTCCTCAGGTAGGGAGACCCCGCCCAAACACGCTGCACGCGCGAGCAGCTTGGCCCCGCCCCTGGCGACTTCCTGCAGCTCTCCCCAGCTAGGGAGACACCGTCCAAACACGCAGCCCGTGCGAATATAGCTTAACACAACTTATAGGTATAGCCAGCTCAGGCCTAATACCAAAATTTCTTAAATAATCAAGAACCCATAAAATTGGGGGGAAAAAAAGGTGGGCATTCAGAGACCTCTGTGCCCCACAGTCTGCGTGCTTCTCCCTAAAGTGAGTGCAGCGCCCAGAGGCCACTCCACCTGGGGCATAGGGATCCCCGCATCCACGACCCCCCACCCCCCGCACCAGTGCCCAGAAAGAGTGCATTCCCCTGGGACCATTCCACGTGGGTGTACTCCAAAGCATACCAATAGACGCAAAAAAATATGGGTAAATCAAAGAGAACCCTAACATCTGAAAATACAGAGACAGACCCTATCAAGTTTCCAAGTCCGCCAAAATGCACAGATCCATGGGAAGGTGACCTAAAAGCAGCAATGAGGAAGGAAATGCAAGAATTAATAAAACAAATGAAAGAAACCTTAGCTACCGAGTATAAGAAATCTATGGATGAACGAATTAGCCAAATTAAAGAAGAAATGTTAAAGAACATGAGAGAGTCCATACAAAAAGAAATGAAGGAATTAAAAGACAAAGTAACAAGCCTTACAAGCAGAAACACAGAGTTGGAGAGACACATTGAAGAACTCGAAGGAAAACTGCAAACAAAAAATGATCAAGAAACCAACAAAGAAATAAAAGGCAAAGCACTGGAAGGAAAAGTCCAGTATCTAATAAACAAGGACAAAAGAAACAATCTAAGAATTGTGGGTATACCAGAAGGGGAGGAAATAGGGAAAGGGGAAGAACAAGTAGTCAGAGAGATAATAGCAGAAAACTTCCCCTCCCTCTGGAAAGAAACCTCAATGCCAATCCAGGAAGTGAAAAGAGTCCCTAATCAAATAGACCCTAATAAAACAACTCCAAGACATATAGTAATCCAAATGGCAAAAAATAAAGAGAAAGAGGAACTCTTTAAAGCAATAAGAGAGAAAAAAATCTCAAGTACAAAGGTAGGGACATAAGAATCAAACCAGATCTCCCATTCGAAATAATTCAAGCAAGACGACAGTGGAGTGACATATTCTAATGACTGAATGAAAGAAACTTCCAACCTAGGGTCCAATACCCAGCAAAATTATCATTCATATGGAAGGATAGACTAAAAACATTCTCAAACAAGAACGAGCTTGAACTATTTGTGCAAACTAAACCAATCCTAAATGACCTGCTCAGAGAAGAATTACACAATCCAAACCCCCGTTTGTAACAAAAACCACCCTACACAACACAACTGCACGACAGTCATCTCTCTCAATAATCTCCCTAAATGTTAATGGACTAAACTCTCCAATTAAAAGACACATAGTAGAGAACTGGATTAGGAAAAATAAGCCAGACTTCTGCTGTCTGCAAGAAACACACCTACAACTACAGGATAAGGACAGGCTTAGAATAAAAGGATGGAAAGTAATTATTCAGGCCAATGGAAAACAAAAAAAAGCAGGGACAGCCATTCTTATATCAGACCAAATTGCATTCAACATCAAGAAAGTGATCAGAGACAAAGAGGGTCACTACTTACTGATCAGGGGAACATTAGATCAAGAAACACTAACCCTGGTCAATATCTATGCACCTAATGTAGAGTCAGCAACATATGTGAGGCAATTGCTCGTAAACCTGGAGAAACACATGAAGGGAAATGTGATAGTAGTAGGGGACCTCAATACTCCACTATCACCACTGGACAGATCCACCAAACAGAAAAATAGCAAAGAAATAAGAGCTCTGAATGAAAAATTAGAAGATGTGGGGCTAATAGACTTATATAGAGCCCTACATCCCCAGAAAGCAGAATACACATTCTTCTCAAGGCCACATGGAACCTTCTCCAGAATAGACCATGTCTTAGGATAAAAAGCCAACCTATATAAGACCACAAAGGTAAGGATCATTAGAAGTACCCTTTCAGATCACTATGCAACAGAACTAAAAATTGACGTCAAGAAGAAGCAATGGAGAAAAACTAATACCTGGAGATTAAACAACATGCTGCTCAACAACAGCTGGATCAAAGAACAACTCAAGGAAGAAATAAAAAGATTCCTTGAGACAAATGACAATGAAGAGACAACATGTCAAAATCTGTGGGACATAGCAAAAGCAGTAATTAGGGGGAAACTCATAGCAATACAGGCCTATGTCAAGAAACAGGAAAATAACAAAACCAACAGCTTAAAAGATTACCTCAAAGAATTGGAACAACAGCAACAGAGAAATCCAACCACAACCAGACGGCAAGAAATAATAAAAACCAGAGCAGAAATAAACAACATAGAAACTAATAAATCCATACAAAAAATCAATGAGACCAGAAGTTGGTTTTTTGAAAAAATAAACAAGATAGACAAACCGCTGGCAAAACTCACCAAAAAAAAGATGGAAAACACCCAAATCAATAGGATCACTAATGAAAGGGGAGATATTACAACAGAACCCCAAGAAATAGAACATATCATGAGATCATATTATGAACAACTATACTCCACTAGGCTAGAGAACCCAGAAGAAATCGACAGATTCTTGGAAAAAAAACCCTCTTCCAAGACTGGAAACGGAAGATCTAGAAAGCCTAAACAGACCAATCACCTCAGAGGAAATTGAAGATGTAATTAAAAAACTCCCTAAGAACAAAAGCCCAGGTCCAGATGGATTTACAGGTGAATTCTATCAAGCTTTCCAAGAAGACTTACTACCACTTTTCCATAGGCTCTTCCAAACCATAGAAAAAACAGGAATCCTCCCTAACTCCTTCTATGAGGCAAATATCACACTCATTCCCAAAGATGGCAAAGACATCACCAAGAAAGAAAACTACAGACCAATCTCACTAATGAACATAGACGCAAAGATACTCAACAAAATCTTAGCAAACCGAATCCAGCACTTTATCAAAAAGACCAGGTGGGATTTATACCAGGAATGCAAGGTTGGTTCAACATACGCAAATCAATCAACATTATACAAGAAAGATAAAAACCACATGAATTGTATCAATCGATGCAGAGAAGGCATTTGACAAAATCCAACACCCTTTCATGTTAAAGACACTCAGTAAAATAGGCTTAGAAGGAACCTTCCTCAAGATAGTTACAGCTATCTATGAAAAGCCAACAGCCAATATTATACTTAATGGTGAGAAACTAGAAGCATTCCCACTAAGGTCAGGAACTAGGCAAGGCTGTCCACTCTCTCCACTATTATTCAATATAACCTTAGAAGTCCTAGCAATAGCAATCTGACAAGAGAAGGGAATCAAAGGAATCCAAATTGGGAAAGAGGAACACAAACTCTCTCTATTTGCAGACAATATGATGATTTACATTGAAAACCCTAAACAGTCCACAGTAAAACTCCTAGAAACAATTAACCAATACAGCAAAGTGGCTGGATACAAAGTCAACACACAAAAGACAGTAGCGTTTTTATATACAAATCACGAAGTCGAGGAGAGAGAGATTAAAAATACAATTCCATTTAAAATAGTATCAAAAAATATCAGGTACCTAGGAATCAACCTTACAAGGGAAGTTAAAGACCTATACCAGGGAAACTTCAAAACACTTCAGAAAGAAATTGAAGATGATCTAAAGAAATGGAAGAACATCCCATGCTCATGGATAGGTAGAATTAACATAGTCAAAATGACTATCCTACCCAAACTTCTATATATATTTAATGCAATCCCTATCCAAATCCAGACACCATTCTTTAAAGAAATAGAACAATCAATCACAAAATTCATCTGGAACCACAAAAGACCCAGGATAGCCAAACAAATACTGAAAAACAAGAAGCTGGGTGGCATCTCCTTACCTAACTTGAAACTATACTATAAAGCCATAGTAATCAAAACAGCATGGTACTGGAACAGAGACAGGACCTCAGACCAGTGGGTCAGAACAGAATTCCCTGACATAAACCCCCAGATATACAGCCAACTAATATTTGATAAAAGAGGCAAGAACCTGAAATGGAACAAAGAAAGTCTATTCAACAAATGGTGTTGGTACAACTAGAAAACCACATGTACCAAAGTGAAGATCAACCCATACCTCACCCCTTATACAAAAGTCAACTCAAAATGGATCAAAGACCTTGAAATCAGACCTGAATCTATAAAGTTTATTGAGAATAAAATAGGCAGAACACTCGAAGACCTATATATCAAAAAGGTCTTCGAGAATGGAGCACCATTGGCAAGAACTTTAGCAACAAACATAAACAAATGGGACTACATCAAACTAAAAAGCTTCTGCATGGCGAAAGAAACCCTACTTAACGCAAGAAGACAGTTAACAGAATGGGAAAAAATCTTTTCACTCGACATATCAGATAAAGGGCTGATATCTAGTACATACAAAGCACTCAGAAAGCTGAGCCCCCCAAAACCAAATAAAGCCATAAAAAATGGGGAGATGAAATGAATAGACACTTCTCTGAGGAAGACAAAAGGATGGCCAACAAACACATGAAAACATGCTCACCTTCACTCATCATCAGAGAGATCCAAATCAAGACAATAATGTGATACCACCTGACACCAGTGAGGATGGCTCACATTAAAAATAATGGGAACAATCTCTGTTGGCGCGGACGCGGTATGAAAGGAACTCTCATACACTGCTGGTGGGAATGCCCCCTTGTCTAACACCTATGGAGAACAGTCTGGACAGTACTCAAAGAACTCAGAATTGAGCTGCCATTTGACCCAGCAATTGCTCTCCTAGGTATATACCCCCAAGTGGGAAGGACATTCATTCCAAAATATATGTGCACCCCACTATTTATCGCAGCACTCAGTGTAATAGCCAAGTCTTGGAACCAACCTCGATGTCCAACAACAGATGAATGGATCATTAAGATGTGGTATATATACACAATGAAATATTACATGGCAGTCAGAAATGATACAATCACAGACTTTGCAGCAACATGGATGGACCTAGATCATATTATATTAAACAAAGTAAGTCAGAAGACAAAAGAGAAACACAGAATGGTAGCACTATTCTGAAGCACCCAGAACACACATCTTATACACAACTGATTCTCAACAATCAAATAACACGGTTTAACAGGGTAGAAACTCTAAACACTGCAATAGTCAACATATACTCAGGAGCAGTGCCCAAAGTACTTGAAAAAGGAACAACGCAAACTCTTGACTACACATTATTCCACAAAGAAAGCAGCAACACCAAAAACTGCACCGTAGAGAGAACAGGTATGTAATCAACATTCCAAGACAAAGGCCCACAACAATAACTTAGAGATAGTATTCAGGAACACAGGTAAAGAACACCACGGGAAATCACTGTCTGCAATGGAATCATCCCATAACACTACGTTTTAATGTCTTTATCTTATAATATTTAAAATAACCTCTCAGCTTTTATATCCACAGGCATCCTTGAATACAAATGGCGGATAAACTAAGATGGCAGCGCGGGATACCACACGAGATACCATACCTAGCTTGCACTATGAGATGGCCCCGAGAAAACTCTTTAACATACACTTTATCTCTAGGTTACACCTTCTTTTAGGAACTGAAGCACGTGACCAGTCAGACCACCGAAGCAGTAACTGAGACGTACAGACTTAAACTACACGCTCTATTCTGTGAACACATTCAAGCAAACTAGCATTCCCCTGCTATTCTCTCCTCTCTTCTCACTACTTTCTTTTTTATTTTTTATCTTTTCTTTCTCTTCTTTTTTCTTTTTCTCTCTCTTTTCTACTCTTCTCTTTACTTTTTTCCTTTTCTCTTCTCCCTTTCTTTCTAAAGTATTTTCTCTTTTCTCCCTTCCTACCCCTTCCATATACCTTCCCCTTTTCCCCCTTTGGAAATCCAACTATCCTTTCACCCCTCAATCCCATACAGACCTCCCGCCATATTAAAACTCTCCACCCTCAGTCCTTAATCTATTAGGCATCAAGATTGACCTCCTACCCCAACGAACCACTACCCAGCACCCAGTCGAGAGGACACCCAATCAAACCCACACCTAGTCTCCTGCAAGAAAAGGCAGCCAACTCCCCTGCGGATCCATGCTGCGCGGCCCTCCCCACCAACTCCCCCTAAAGTGGACTGTTACCTGAAACCGGACTTAGGTCTAAAAGTATCCTCAATGCAAGAACCCTTCCAGGACCTCCCTGCCGCAAATCTTTTGCCACTCTGAAGAAGATCTGGGGATGGGATGGAAAGACGCCTGGGGACCCACACACCACAAGAAAAACCCAAAAGACAATGGGAAAACCTGTATTTCCAACATAAGCATAAGAACTGTATCACACCACCTCTTTACCTGCTTTTCCCCAAATGTAAGATAGTCATATGCATCACTTTGGCCCTTTAAATACTTTGCTACCTCATTTTAAAAAAAAATCTGGCCTACATATACATATGTAAGCACATACATTTTTGTTACCTATTTTTTTTCTATTTATTATTTTTTCATCTTTTTTTGGGTATGTAACCTGTTTCTGTTTTCCCCTTTTGACCACCCCCAAATGCACCAACAATATAAGGTAGCACCATTTCCCCCTGCAAAGGCACACTAAAATAAAGGGGAATTCTTTATATATATATATATATATATATTAAAAAAGAGAGCTCTTATCTATTAGAGATAGGAACTCATAGTTGTTTACAATAGAGGGATATCTCCTACCTTGAAAATATGTCATGTGGAATTAACTTAGACCTCAGGTGTTTAGATACCATCAATCCAGCCTTGAACCCTGGATCCCAGACACAGGAACGGCACAGTTCTTCACAACTGCTACAGGAAACAAATCCCATCCGGGACAGCAGCAATACTGCGAGGTCACCAACAAATGCCAGCTCTAATATGACATCCTGACAACGAAGAAAATGGGAACAACTTGACCTAAATGAAGATTATCCTACCTTTCTAGCTAACGACAAGACAAAATCAGAAGACTTGTCACCCTTTGGAAGGCCCAAAAGCCAAGATCGCGAGTTACAGAAGACTGCTGCTAGAACCATGACCAGACTGTATACAGCCTGGGACCAATAAAAAAGCCCTAACCTAGGGTGTGAACTACGATCTGCACAATGAACATGATCCCCAGCTCCAAAGGTCTGGCAGAGACCATTGTAACGGAATGGGGCATCTGGAAGCACAAAGAAAGACACTGTCCTAGGTGCCATCCTAGCTTCAGTGCAAAGACCAAGATCACCAACCACAGAAGATGAATTAAAATGACACTGATGGAACAGAACTTCTAGAACCACAAAGACTGACTTCATCATAACTCCCACCGCAGGATCTGTGCAGATACTGAGATCCCTAGACACAGAGGCCTGATAGTATCACCCAGGACAGAACAGAGGTCTTACAAACACCACAAAAGCACCACCGGGAGAGTAAATGATCCTGAACAGAGTCTATAGTTGATCCCATGACAATACACTCCAAGGGCGGAGAAACCCCATAGCTCTTAGGCCAAGTGAATTCCTTTTCGAATGACCCCAATATTTACTGTGCCGGGGCAGGAGGGAAAAAAACAAAAAGCACAAAACATTATTTTTTTATATATATATTATTTTATTTTCATTTATTATTATTATTATTTTTATTTACCTATCTATTTTTGGTCAATTTCTCTGTTTGGGTGTGATAATTGAAGTTGTCCCCAGTTTTACTCATTCTTTCTCTTCCTTTCTGTTCTTCCTTTGTATGCTATGCCATGTTTCTTATATCAAGACCATGGCATTTTTTGTTTGTTTGTTTACTTGTTTTGTTTTGTTGTGTGTTTCTTTTTGTGTGTGTGTGTGTGTTTTTTTTTTTTTGGGGGGGTGCTTGTGTTTATTGTTGGAGTCCTCACGGGATATTTGACACTTCTTTTTGTACTGGCGGAATATTTCACCTTTTTTCTCTCCTTCATTTCTCAAACCGATGTTGAGAGCCTCTGGAAGAATTCCGCTTATTTTCGGCGTATTAGACTTTTACCCCAGTTTATTACTTTTATCTCCTTCAAACAAAACCACATAACTTGAACTAGCTAGTCCTGCCCCCCCAATTAGAGGGGGAAACAAGGGAGACACCAGGACCAAACAGGTGCAAGACTACTTACTATGCAGTAGGCTAGATACAGAGGAGACCACATATCCTAGCTACCCTGGGGGTGAAGGAAGAGGATATGGGTGGTAGGACAAAAACGGAGGTGTAGGGAGGACAATTTGGTGATGGGAATCCCCCCTGATTTTATGTAAATATGTACCTAAAATATCATTGTCAACAATATGTAAGCCACTATGATCAAAATAAAAAAAATATTTACTTTAATAAAATACAAATGTGTATTTATCAGAGATTGATAGTTTCTAATTTTATCTTGGTATAGGTCTTAAAAGGGCTACAGTTGATTAGAAAATATTTTTGGTTATTTGGTTCTGTACAGGAATCAATCAGAAAAGCATTAAGAAACTCTGTGACACTATATGGAATATACAGAATATGGAAAATAACATCACTACTTCACTGATGAAGTTTGAAATATCATTAATGAACTTCCAAGACGTGAGTTAGTAGACAGTGTTTAAAAAGTAAATATTCATTGCCATGTAAAAAAATAAAAAGTAAAAACATAGTATGGTGATGCCTGAAGTAAACAGGGAGAAAAACAAGAATAGTTACATGCTTTAAAAAGTTGATTTAATATGTTGCATATTTGATTAAATAAAATGAGGTAACTTAGAAGGATAAGTTATTACATTTTTAATCCACTTTAATATTTTTGTTTTACATTAAATGTTAATAAAAATCTAAGAACTCTTCAGATAATTAAATCCAGGTATGATTTTATAATCCATTTGAGTCAATTAATCTTATAAATAGAATTAATTTTTAAAATTTATTGAAGATGAATAAGAAAGCTTTCATCTATGTGTTCCTTGTTCCATAATATTAACAATATTAACAACATTAAGGTCTAATTATATATCTGAATCTCCCATTCTATTCTGTTGATGGCTTTTCCTATTTTTATATGGGCTGATACAGATAAAGCTATATAGAGAATTGAATATTTAAGTAAATAATTATTAAATGATTGAAATCCACCAATCATTATTATTATTGAGTGGGAAAACTTTATCCTGTAAAATAAAGTTGAAAATTTTCACAATAAAATTATTACAATATTTTCATTAAACTACTATCATTTATAAGTGAAACATTACTAACATCTTTATAATATAAATCATAAAGCTTAACTTACTAATATTTATGAATTTTTGTCTCAGCAGTCACAATTGTAACAGAATGGTTACTAGAATTAGAAACTAAAGGGATAGTTTATTATTTTTCTACTTATTACAAAATTATTTATTTCTTTATCTACCTTGAAATATCATTTAATGTGTCATTTGAGTATTAAATTTATTTAGTAACAAAATGGAACAGCTATAGATTATATACAAATAATCCTGATTTTTTTTTTTATCACACCCAAGATTTCTCCAGACTCTGTTTTTAGGAAGCACTCCTGGCTTTGGGGAACTATATGATATGCCTGGGATCTAATCCAGATCTGAACCCAAGAGAACCAAGTGTAAGGCAAACACACTCTACCAGATGCACTGTTTCTCTATTCATAATTCTATTATTTTTTTTTGGTTATTGTTGTTGGTTTTAGTGTTACATTTGGTAGCACTCAGGGCTACTCCTGGCTCTGCATTCAGGAATTACTCTTGGTGGTGCTCAGGGGAACTAGTGGAGTGTTATGGATCTAACAGTGTCTAATCTGTACAAGGCAAATGCCCAACCTACTATTACCATTTTGGCTTTCTTGGAGGTAGGGGTGTGGTTTGGGACTTACCTCGCTGTACCTAGTTATTACTTCTGGCTTTACATTCAGGAATTACACCTGCAGGCCTTAGAGAACCATTGGAAATCCTGAGGATTAAACCAGTGTGGAATCGTGCAAG
Organism: Suncus etruscus; assembly: GCF_024139225.1. Taxonomy (NCBI): domain Eukaryota; kingdom Metazoa; phylum Chordata; class Mammalia; order Eulipotyphla; family Soricidae; genus Suncus; species Suncus etruscus. The sequence continues at coordinate 37,820,747 of NC_064852.1, forward strand.
TCAATTGCTCTTCCTGCTCTACTATCTCTCAGGGCTTCAATCTTAGACTCTATATTAAAGTGTTACTGTATCTCAATACATTGACTTTTGAATATATAATTTTTTTCACTAGACAGAGAAAGATACTGAACTTGAGATAACTGGGTACTGTAAATTTAATCTGAAATTATACTTTAGTAATCAGGACACATCAAAATACATTTTTGATCATGTGTAGCATTAAATAATTAACGATGGTGTAAGATGTAGCATTAAATAATTAACGATGGTGGTGGATGGTGAAGGATGGATTGAGGGATTTTTCTCTGCCATCCCAGGCCACGTGGCTCCGCAATCCCCATTCAGCTGGTGGGTCCCAGGTTTAGGTGAATGGCAGAATCAGACTCATCCAGAGACAGGCATCAGGAAGCATCAACTTTATTCATGCCCTATTCACCACATGTGTGGCCTATATCATAAACTTTTAAGCACTTGCTATTCTTAGCTAGCCCTGCATGTTAACTCCTTTCAGCCATCTTCCCTTTGACCTCCAAGCTGGCCAAAGACCAAAAGGGCAGACCCTAATCTCCTGGGTCAAAGGCCTTATCTATCTTTTCCAAGACCCCTCCCAGGAATGGGCGGGGTCTTGCAGTAAGGTCAAGTTACCTAGGAAGAAAGGAGGGATGAAGCTTCAATCATGTGTCTGAAAAAGTTGGTATTGTATGATTTCAGAGATACAATTATATTTTAAAGGTTACACACAACTTATAAGTCACTAAGAAAAACTTAAATAATTTAAGTGTGCAAACCAGCATCATCTATAGAACATAAATTCCTAAATAAAGTATTTACTAAAAAATTAATACATTACAAAACTCATATAGCAAGATAATATTTTAGGAATCTTCAAATAAATACACAAATTAAAATATGAAATTAAACAATAAAACATGCCAATACTCTGATATATTGAAAGATATTTTTTACCTAACCAGTGGAGACATTTTCATATAATTGCATTATTAGAATTATTCCCTATAAACAACAGTAGAAAAGTGATACAATAATCTAAAAACATTGAAAATTAAAAATATATTTTCAAGGCATGGAAACAGTTGTTGAATGTAGTGAAAAAACACAATCAAATTTTCACTCAGTTAATGAGAAATCAATATTTCTATTATTAATTCAAATACTAAAAATAGATATTAAGCTGAAAGTATTTAACAAGGATCATATAGAAACTATATAGATCAATTAAAATTAATTTTATGGTGGAATTCTTTAATTAGATAATATAAATAAATTAACAGTTTGAGTCAGAATTACATTTAGTTAATCATGGTATGAAAATAAAAATTATTTATTATTTATATCTATTAATTATTGGAGTCTTCTCTGTGGGAATTATAAAACATTAACAAGTCCCACTAAAATATATTAATTGTAAAGTATGAATAATAATATATGGAATTTAAAAAAATATAGCCTTATTAGAGTGTTAGTGAATATATGAACATCTCTTAGTAAAAATTTCTTAGCTCCTTAGGTAAAACAGACTTCTGAAAAGAAATACCTGTTTAAACTTTTTAAAATGGTTAAACTTTTCTGTTTGTTTGTTTGGTTTTTTTGTTTTTTTGAGTCACACCCGGCAGTGCTCAGGGGTTACTCCTGGCTCCACGCTCAGAAATCGCTCCTGGCAGGCACAGGGGACCATATGGGATGCCTGGATTTGAACCAATGACCTTCTGCATGAAAGGCAAATGCCTTACCTCCATGATATCTCTCCAGTCCCCCTGGTTAAATTTTTTAAAAGGGTTTTCTAACCACATTAACTATTAAGATCTGAAAAAAAAACCAAAAACAAGTCATTATATTGAGGAAGTTAAGAATTATCCATAGGTAAATCCTGAAATTATACTGTATTTAAAATCAAGATATTGAAAACTGTAAATACTCAAATTTGAAACTGAAAAAATATGTTAAATGTTTCCCAAAAATGTCCACACAGCAGTTAAGAGTACTTAATTAAGAATTTCAGGAATATTTGTTATAAAAATATAGTCAAATTTAAAAATAGACTTATTTTTAAAGCAAGTATTTAACACGAAAGAGTTTTTGAGACATACAAAGACAGATGCAGAAATGCAAATTAGTAATTAATTAAATTAGTAATAAGATAACATTTGGCCTGAGAATATTTATTTATTTTTTACGAAGATGTAGATTCTTTTCTTTTATAAATTAATCTATTTTAGCACAGTGATTACAAAATTGGTCATGCTTGAGTTTCAGTCAACAATTTTCACCACTCTTCACCACTGCACATTTCCTGCTACCAATATTCCAACTTTCCATAATACTCCCCATGCTACAGCCTGCCTCTTGGGAAAATATTTTACTCTTCTCTCTTCCTTCTTCTCCCTTTATAACACTGTGGTTTATACTATTGTTAGATGCAGGGTTACCATGCATATCACTTTAACATTTTTTCAGCACCATACATAAAATAATAACCCTTTGTATTCTCAAGCTCATTGCAACACTATGAACAATAGCCAGAATCTTAAAACAATCCAAGTAAAAGTAACAGATGAGTGGCTAAAGCAACGGTGGTACATCTACATAATGGAATACTATGAAGTTGTCAGGAAAAATAAAGTCATGTGCTTATACATGGATGGTTATGGATATTATTATACTGAATTAGTTTCAAAAGTAAAAATGTCAAAAGTATAGGAATAGACATAATAATCTAACTAACCGATGTGATATAAGAATATAAAAGAATGTATGGCCATAATATCCAGAGACAATAGAGATGAGGCCAGGAAGACAAGTCTATGGTAGGAGGCTTGCCACAAAGAGTAGTGGAAGCATTTAGGTAGCCAAAGATACATCATGAGAATGATAGTTGGAGTTGATCACACTGGACAAAAACTGATAATGTTTCTTGACCAAACTGATAGACAAAACTCAAGAAGAACTACACACATATATACACACATATTTATATATATACACATAATGTAATTTATTCAAATTGGTTTTAATTATTTTAGATTATTACTTGCATAAGTTAGGTATGCTTTTACAGATTTAGTAAGCTAATTACCTTGAAAAACTGTATAAAGATTACTTTATTGTCTCCTATATTTTATTTGTATTCACTATGTTTGTTCTACACAAATTTATATATTTATTTTTATCAATAAATAAATCTTTTGATTGTTGAGTATTATTGAAAGCCTAAATTTAATTGTGATTTATATTTATTGAACTAGATTGTTGAATGGTTTTGTATACAACTGAGTATTTTACAATGTTCTTTGGTGTCTTAAGATATCAAAAGTAAGCTGGTATATTACTGAAAATCAAACAAAAATATATAATGGAAATTGAATATATTATATTTAAAATTAAAGGAAAATACAAATTAGGCAGTTTATAATCTTGAGCACATCATGCAATGTATACAAAAGTATTTTTGAAAATGTGATGAAGTCCATATATTCCTTTCATATCTAATTGTATAAATAAGAAAATATAGGCCATGAATTCAAAGCATATTGAATTGTTTTTTAAATTCTAGAGATAGACCAAATATCAGCATCATTGATTGAAGATTCTTGACATCTAAAACTTCCGTGTTGAAAAGTGACAGATTAATGAATACTCTAGAGAAAAATTCTCTATAGGAGGGAAAATCCTCCTATTCAATTGAAAAATGAAGAAATTTATTATATTTATACATACAATTATATGGAGATAAAGCATATTTTTTCCATTTTCCCCATCTTTCACTGGGCCTATGCAAATAATGGCTATTGCCACTTTCACACCTTTACTACTGTATTTTTTAACACTAAAAAAAACAGCTTACTGAACTTAAAAAAAAAATATCTGTAGTAAAATGCCTGTATCGAATACAAGCAGGGGATGGGAAGGAGGGAGGGGGGAATTGGGGTGGGAATGTTGCACTGGTGAAGTGGGGTGTTCTGTTTGTGACTGAAACCCAACTAAAATCATGTTTGTAATCATGGTGCTTAAAAAAGAATTTAATAAAAAATATAAAGCATAGTTTAATTTGGTAATAAAAAACTCATCAGGATGTGACATAAATGGCCTGGCCACAGGGTAAAAAGCTCGAAAGGATTTTGAAAAAGGGTGAAAATAAGTAGAAGATGTACATATACATAACTTAATTTCATGTAAAATTGATATCAGCAAACTTTGAAATGATTGACCTATCTTCAAAATTATTTACAAAATTTTCATATTGGTAGATGGAATGTTCATAAGTTTTTTTTTTTTTTTTTGGTTTTTGGGCCACACCCGTTTGACGCTCAGGGGTTACTCCTGGCTATGTGCTCAGAAATCGCCCCTAGCTTGGGGGGACCATATGGGACGCCGGGGGATCGAACCGCGGTCCTTCCTTGGCTAGCGCTTGCAAGGCAGACACCTTACCTCCAGCGCCACCTACCCGGCCCTGTTCATAAGTTTTTATACCATTGATACAGAGAAATTCTACTTCAGTTTTCTTAATTATTAATCTAATCATCTAAATCATCTTCAATTTATTTTTAATTCTAGCATTATTACCTAATTTATGTCTAAGATATTAGTTTTTATCAGAGAATATTAATAAAATAATTTTATAAATCAGACTTTCACAGTGACAAATATAATTGTTGTCATCAGGACATAGTTTCAGTTCATACAGAAATGGTCCATAAGTCAGATTGAGACCAGAGTTCCTATCATTCATATCTGACTCCATATAAGATATGACAGTTCATGGCATACACTCAGAATCTGTCATTCAGATCCTGAACAGTTATTCAGATCCAACTTGGTGATATCAAGTTAGATTACTTAAAAGCATACTCCTTAATTCAAAATTATAGCTATGGTTGGAATTGGAGGCTAAATAAAAGATAAAATATACATGTCTAAACTTACCAATTATAGATACTGTAAATGCATACTATTGTATAAAACATTTGACATTTTTCAAAGTATACTTAGATATGTTTTAATTTTTTAAGTTTGTATATTTAGAAAAATACTATTTGCAGATGAGAAAGCTTAAAGTAATAACTAGGAGAACTTTTACAATTTTAAAATATAATAATTAGGGGAGATACAAAGTAGAAGACTGGTCCACCCAGGGGTAATCTCTGTACTCAATACAAACAGCATTTCTGGCAGGCAGCTTGGGATATATCAAGTAGAAGACTGAAAAACTATAAGAGTTTCACCCTCAAAAAATATCTGGTAACTTATTTTTTTTAGAAAACGTGAAATCATATTTTGACTATCATAATTTTATTACTTGATTTATTTATGCACCATGTTTACAAAATTATTGTTGGGTTTCAGTCCTACAATGTACACCATCATTCACCAGTCATCAACAATGACTCCCATAGCTGCAATCTGAATGGAACTTAGGTTCTTGCTATTGCTACCAATAGTCATTTCTTTGTATCATAGTACCATAATCATTAATAAGTTAATTGAAAGTATAAGGGACGAAATTAAAAATTTTATATACTTACTATGAAAAAAAACATATAAAGATTTTGGGAGATAATCATCCCTGATGCTGCTAAAGGTTATTTCTGGTGCAGTGCTCAGATGCCTTTTCAGGCTACATTCTAAAGTTTATGTATTGCCAGAGAGAGAATCTGCTTTTCCTACCTGTAAAGCATATGCTTTTGCCTTCTAAGTCATCTCACTACCCCAAGTTTTATATAAATTTAAATTGCTATTTTCACTTTTATTTAGAGACTACCTTCACTTTTAGTGTCACCTTTAAACATACTCAATTGTAATACAGTAGGACCTTACACCCTGAACTTTGTCATAAAGGCCTGGCTCATGTCTTGAAAGAATGGACATTGTTCATTTACCCCTGAACCAGGGATGCCATCTATAAAACAACCATGGTTGTGTACTACATCACCTCAATGCAATCCTCTTCCAGGGAAGATCCTACTACTGCTTTGGCATAGACCTATTCAACAGAGACTTCCCTTAACACCCAGAGAACTTAACAATAACAACCTGCTTTAAAGACTGAGCTCTCTGCATCACCCTCTAATTGTGAATGAAACTAAAGGGTGCTCCGCATCATCCTGACTCTTATATAGGATATGGACATATTCCGAGATCCTTGGCTACAGAAATCTGACACCAAAAACGGTGACTGTGTGAAAAATAAAAGTGTATTGGCACTACAGACAATGACTTGGATTGGACAACCTAATATGCCTGAAACCTTGAGTTGGTCTTATGCCAGCAAACTTCAGGGGTAAGTTCTCCTTGTATTTAGGCCAAGACTTTTTCTTTCCATGTCCCCTATATTTTGCTGGGCCTATGCAAACAATTTCCACATTAACACAGTCTTTGCTCTGCTCCTTTGACTCATTCTTAATGAATTATTGTATTATGATCAATTGTGTCGAAAATACTACAGCTTTTAATGTTAAGAAAGTTGCATAAATTTTGTGGCTTTGGATTGCTGTAAGATATATTATAATGTACTACAATGTGGGGGCTCGAGGGACAAAGTAAATGTACATGTTAAAATAAATTTAAAGAAATTAAAAAATTAACAAAATACATACTCAATAGTAATATATATAATAGTGTCATTTTAAAACAAAACATACCAATAATAAAACATAAAAAAATAAAAAAATAAGTGTTAATAATTTTTAAAGATGAAGTGCATAATAGTAACTGATATTTATAAGAATTTTATAAATGATATATATATATGCTTGTGCTTAATCTAACTCCCTAAATAGCCTGAGAAGTTAACATATGTCCTGTTTATATATTTGACACTGACCTTTTGAGCTTTTCCACATACCTAAAAATAATTGCTAATTAATTAACTTGGAAATATTTTCTATACCTACACATAGTTTAGTAAAAGTTGAAAGTGAAGCAAATAATTTTTATAAGACTAGATTGAAAGGAGAAAGATCGTAGTGGAATACAGAAAGAATTTTAAGATAAAATATAATTGTCCAGATGATAGTCTTTCTGTAGCAATTATGCTTAAACTTATATAACATCATGTATAACCCAAAATAATTTAGGAAAATTTCATACACAGTAACTACAAAAGTACTTATGTATTAATTTGTTTATTTGTTTAAATGATAAAGAAAATGTAAGTGAAAAACATTCAAATTATTTTGAGACAGATGTGATCATTTACTCCTATGACTGAGTTTATACCTCAAATATAGCAAAACTAAATGTAGTCACCAGTTTTCATTGTCAGTATTTTAATTCAGTATGGACTAAATTGTATGGACTACATATTGGTAAATTTTAGGAAACCAGATTTAATAGTTATTTATTTTCAAATCTTAATTGAAAAATTGATCTACTAAGCTTAACCTACATCAATACTCATTACGAAAGAGCAGCTTATGATAATTTGGGCAATTAAAGAGGACAACTGTTCAATCAAAAACAATAACAATATATATTTCCTCAAATTTAAGATTTCAGTATGCAGAAAAATTGCATTGCAAGTTGAGTAATGAGTGATTATACCCATAATAAAAGTTTGCCACTTGGCATATTTTGGCATATGCATTGGATTAGCTAGAATTTGTTCCAATAAATTTTTGGCCAAGTCAGGAAGAGTTTTCTGAAATTTGGATATGACATTTGGTAATAATAAATTTTATAGACATTTGGTAATAATAATTTGGTAATCATAAATTTGAATATGATAATTGGTAATAATAAAATTTGGCAATATATTTCAATAGAAATAGTGTATTTTGCCTTTACACGTTGTGTTACTAGTTTTCTTTGGGCTCACAAAACATGTACTACTTGAAATGCTTAATAACTATAAAGTGATGAAGATTCATTTAATTCACTAATCAACAGAAAGCTGTGGTAAATGTTTAAATGTATCCACAGACATCAACACAAAAACGTATATAATATGACAATTTGACATGTGAAAGAGTTGATTCATCATGTGACATGATTAATTTGTAAGCATGCCATTATTTTGCTACATACATTATGTAACATCAATTTGATCATTTGGTAACACAAATCTAATTGTTTTAATTTGCATAATTTGTATAAATGTGTTTTAGAAGCCAGAGCTTCTAGAAATGTACAGTGAGCACAATGCTTGCCTTGAATTCAGCTGATCTCATTCAAGCCAGGGCTCTCCAAAATATTCCAGAAACCTGAAAAGAGTGATTTTTAAATGCAGATACAAAAATGAGTCCTGAGTACCACCAGATGTGGCACCTGACAAGCAAAAATTAAAAACAGATTTACTTTGGGGGCACACCTGTAGGTGCTCAGGGTTTACTTCTGAATTAGTACTCAGGGGTCACTCTTAGAGTGGCTAAAGTTATTTATAGAGTTTGGAGTATTGAATTTAGTCAATTTAGATAAAGTAGGTACCAGAGCCACTATAATATCTTTTTATTCATTATATAATGTTTAGGTTTTATTTTTTGTAAAGATAATTATATACAATTTATGATTAAGTAAAACTTTAAAATTTATATACTGAGAAAATACCTGCAATTGTTATTTGAAAATTGTATATTCTATTTTTTTGTTTTATGTTGTTCTTTTGTTTTGTTTTGTTTTTGAGCCAGAACTACTGATGCTCAGGGATTATTTCTGGCTTTAAACTCAGGTATTAATTCTAGATATGTGTAGGGAACATAGAGAATGCCAAGGATAGAAACCGAGTTGTCCATGTACAAGGTAAACATCTTACCTGAAATACTGTTGCAGTGGCCCCTGGTTTTTGTTTTATTAATTTTTATTTTCAGGGGTATTTGTGCCATAGGGAGCTATGGTCGCTCAGTGTTCATTCCTTTTTCTTTTTCTGTACCCAGTGATGACTTCTGGAGTTGATTAGGAGACTGAACTTAACACCAGGCATTTAATTGGAATCATCCATATGCAATACTAGTATCTAGTTTCACTACTTTCTTTAAATAATTTCATAAATTTCTTAAGAAATGATAAATTTTACAAACTTTTCAATTTATTACAATCTCTAATAAGTAGAATCAAAATTTATGGTTTCTTCTTAATAAGGTACATTTATCTTTGCTAATTTTCCTCAGATTATGTAATAGTATTTTTCAATACAGATTAATTCTATATATTTAATAATTTTTCTCAGTAATGTGTATTTAAATACATTGTAGAATATACCATTTATTACTGACACATTTCTGCTTTTTGTGAACAAGAACAGGACATAAGAAATGACAATTTAAATTAATTACCTAGATAAACATATACAGTACACATAAATGCTTGTACAAGTACAATTTCAATTATCACTGAAATGTAAATGTCTTAATTTATAAATTCTATATTTAAGAACATAATTTACTTTATTTACAGTGTGTTTTTCTATCCGTTAGTAATTAAATCAGATGTGAAATGTTCCATTTTAATTTCAAATTAAACATTTATTTTATTTTATTTTATTTTATTTTAGGAAGGCAGACTTCCACATGTAGCGCCTCATTTGGATGTGTCTTGAGTCTTGGAAGCTTGACTACCCTATGTTCGCCTACAAATGGATCTTAAGAACTTGTTTGGAGGATCTAGCAGGGAAGCGCAGCTACTCGTGTACCTTAGACCGAAGAAAGGTCCATCTCTATTCGGGGAAGGCCTTCCTCTTCGATAGAGCACACAGCTTCTGGAGGGACGCACAAGGAGTGGTGAAGGAGGAAGGGGACACCTGCCTAGTCAACCATATCAGCCAAATCAATTCCGGGGATCAATGGGGTGACAGATGTCGAAGCTAGATCACCCTCACATCCTCAAATTAAACATTTTAAATACTGCTATTATTATAAGTACAGTTTTTGGGTCACACCCGGTGACACTCAGGTGTACTCCTGGTTATGCGCTCAGAAATCACTCTTGGCTTGGGGGACCATCTGGGACACCTGGGAGCCGACCGCAGTCAGTCCTAGATCAGCCACATCCAAAGAAAACGCCCTACCACTGCACCACTGCTCCAGCCCCAATAATGACCAAGTTTTTAAATATGTGTATGTCTTTTGTTATAAATAGAAACTTTTATACAATCTCGGGGTCTTAATAATATAGTAACTAACTCATTTTTATTAGTCAACACATTCAAATAGTAATTATTTTCAATTAGAAAGTACGAAGATATAGTATTTGTTATAGTCTGTGTGCATTTCATATTGATGAAATTATTTTTCTGTTATATACTATAATTTAGAGTTTATTAAATTACTCTGATCATTACTTATAGGTCAGTAAGTTTAAGTATAATGTAATAAGTTTGGAAAGTGGAATCTCTGGGAAATTTGAAAAGTTTGGGAGGCAATTACTATTGTGACTGCTGCTGTTACTTGTAGTGGTTGTGGCAGAGGTGGTGGTGATTTTTGAGCCACACCTGGCTGAAAGCAGGGCTTGTTCCTAACTTTGCTTCCAAAGAATACTCTTGGCATGATTCAGGGAACAAATGGGATGCCAGGGACAAAACCTGGATCCTCTAGTGAAAGGCAAATAAATACTTTAAAGCCCCATCCATCATACTATTGCTCTGATCCCAAGTTCCGCTAATTGAAAAAGAGTTACTTGAAAGAAATAAATATAAATTTCTTTCAGAAAGAAATGTACATAAAGAAATATACAAAAACAACACAACTTATGCTTTAATCCGAATTTTCAAATTTGTAATAAATCACATAGTTTAAAATACATAAAAATAAAATTTTACCTGTGAATAACAGTTAATTTATTCTGTAATATCCTTTAATTTAAGGGGTAAATTAGATGTATTTGGTTCATATAACTTTCTTGATTTTTTTGCTGGGTTTTTGTTTGGTGGCCATACCTATATTGATTATATTCTGGCATTGTGCTCAGTGGTCACTCTTGGAAGTGCCTAGCAAACCAACCATATGTAATTATAAGGACTTCCAACAGGTGTTAGGCAAGCATATTCCTTCCTTTAATAATTTTCTTGCATTCTAAGTACTTTTTATTCAGCCTTTTGATGATACTTATTTGAGCTAGTAATTTATTTATTTATTAATTTATGATTAATTTATGACTATTTATTAATTAGTTTATTATTTCCAAGTTGCATTTTCATCAAATATTTTATGTGCATAAAAATAATTTCAACTCTAATATTTTAACCATTTTTTAAAGCGAACTACGTCAAACTATAGTCCACCTTATTACACTAGATAATTGATCATCTGGATTCAAGGGTTTCAAAAACCTTGAACAAATATTGCATTTTATTTTTAAATTCATTTTTTCTGTTTGGAATCAACTTAGGAAGAAGAGAATACCCACTGTTACTAAGAGCTCCATGGGAGAAAAAGTGGGTAACTTCTTTCAATTTCTGTTTAAAAAGGAAGTTAAAATCAATCATTGCTAACCCATTACAATAAACATTTAAATTCAATTGAATATTTAGAATGATGAATATGGCAGAAGGAAGTAACTACTTAGGAATGTCAAAGAAGAGTTTCTTGTTAATGTATGATTATGGACTTGCCTGAACCTTCAATAATCTTTCAGCTGCTAAAAATAATTTGCCAAACAGTGACAGCTGCAGCTGTTTCCTTCGTCATTGATAAGCACATAACAAAAAATCACTGGGATTGAAATAATTTGTAAACATCATGAAGTCCATTTTATAAAATGTAAAGGAAACATCACATGAACTGTACAAACTTTAATAATAAAAGTATAAAAATACTCCAATAGTCCAACATTCTTTCCATAGTTAGAAATCCCTTTTCATTTTCTACATTAAATGATTTAATTTATTTAATTGTATCATTATAATTAAAATTTATCATTTTAACTGGTCTCATATATTGCCTATGAAACCAAATATATATATATTGTTAACTTTCATGATTATAATGGATACCATTTTTTCAAAGGTACCACTAGTGGTGATGCCTAGGGAATATATGATATGGGTTCTGCAATTATATGGCATCAGAAATAAAACTAAAGTCCCACACATATTCTATTATCAGACTATTCTTATGAGTCCTGAAAAATATGGTTTTTGTTTAATGATTTTGGTTTTTTTATATATTTTAAATTAATTTTTCTAACTATAAATGTCTATAAATTTAGTAAAATATAAGGGTGAAGTGGCTAAAAAGGAAAACCATATTTAACAAATAAAATAAACTTGTTGAAATAGAGAATCAAAGGGCAGGATTAGAAAGGTATGTTTAACAACAGTTCAAAAACTATTTCATCTCAACACAGGTATAAAAGCTTCACTACAATACAACTAATCTAAATGTTTATACTTCACCATGTCATTGAATATGATTTTCATCTCCTTATAGATCATCTGATTTGCAACTAAATCATTAGCGCTTCATTTTTTTTAAATCAGTATTTTTTTGCAGCTGGCAAAATGTAAGATTAAAATGATTACTTTAAGATATTTAATGTAATCTAAAATTAAACAGGAAAGTCAGTTAATCAAAGCACAAATTAGAGAACATTTCAAGCTACTCATCAATGTTCCTTGTTTATAGTGTTCATATCTATGATTAATTTGTGAATGGCTGAGATGAGGGAATTTACATGTAATTTTGGAGATAAGACTAAAAATGCACTATGCTTCTTGAAAATGGATAAAAAGAAAAACCAAAGCACCAAGAAATAAATTGCACAAAAATAGGATGCCCAAGGATGATAACCATTTGTCAACATCTTATAATATAGAAGGAAAAAAATCCTGGTAAGTGCAAAGGCTCCTTGCTTTTGTATGGTGCATACATCATGTCAAGGCAGAAAATATCACAGATAAATATTACATTGTATAGTATAGTATCTGAATACAAATAAGGGGATGATTTTTAAATGTCAATGCATAATAGATACCTCACAGTGGGTTTTATCCTATTTTCCTCATTTTATGTTTAAGAATAAATGGTACCTGGGTTCTTATCTATGGTGATGATGATGCCCTATGACAATATTACTCTTTATAAAATATAAATTCTGGCCATCAAATTCTAAATTCTAAATTAGAAAATCACACAGATACAATCCTAAAGGTACTACATAAGTATAGGCAAGCTTACTAACAATGACCACAACTAAAGTACACTTTATTTAAAGTAAACATGGCATTGATATCTTGTTATTATTGTTTTTTATAAAGATGAACAGAATTATCTCAGCTTCATTCCACCCAATTATTTAATTCATCTTAATTGTGTGGAAATGTATAACATGTAAAGCCACATAGAAAAATATAATATTAATTTTAAAGAAAATTGTGTGAAAATATTTGCTAATATAACAGTGTTAAGTGCTCATTTATTTTATAATCTAAAACTATCAAAGAGTGGCATTAAGAACCCAAAACTGAGGCCAGAACATATAGGATGCTGAGCATTGAAACATTATCAGGCATATGCATGGAAATTTCCTATCCTCTAAAGTATTACTCTGACCCCACATTTAAAAATTAATTAATTTAGATTTTAAGTGAATTTTATTTCTTTTTAAGAGTGTTTTATATATGCTGGTCTCTTTTGATTTTTTCTCAAGTGACTGTGTATTGGTTCTACATTTTATCTTACTTATTTTATTGTTTTGGGTTATAAATTATTTTCTTTTAGGGGTGTGGGTACCATATTTGGTGGTATAGCCTTGCCATGATGGTTCTGTTTTCAGGCATTTTATATAGCATCAATGATCAAAACCTGCTCAGCCACTGCAGGCAAGTTTCCCGTTAGATATAGTATGTATGTATGTATAACATATAGGTATGTCACATATATGTACATTTAAACATATACATATATAGAAATATGCTACTATATAGCATTAAAAACACGCAATGATTAACAGTTACAATTAACAAATATTAGTAAGCAACTATTGATAGAACTGAAGAGAGAAACTAAATTGTCTACAATGATAATTGGATACATTAATTCACTAATTTGTGTGTTTATTTTTTGGAATAAAACTGCCATGTTGTATTCTATGTTGTATTCTACTAGCTACTCATATTTACAGTATTCCTACCCATAATTTTCATTCCTATATAATTTTCACACCACACCTATCATCAGAGTGCCCACTTTCTTCTACCTATGTCTCAAGGATCTCTGCCCTCCCAAATTCCATAGACAAATTTGTAAGTTATCATGATTTTCATCACGTTTCCTTTTACCTCATATTTGAGATGTATTTCTCACATCTCTCTCTATTTATATTTTATGGAGGTGTAAATAACTGTCACAAAGCTTTATAAATCTAAACTCCTGAAATTAACTAAAACAAATTAATGATCAATTGAATGATTTTTCAAATATTCTATCTTTTCAAGATATGTTATTACAAATAACTTTGTTTTAATGACTTAAAATTTATATAAAATAGACAAATACTAAAATTAAAAATTTAGTCATAGTGAAGAGAACTGCAAAAAATGAAGGAAACAATTGTATAGGTCTGTAGTAGTATAAAAGTGTTTTATTTTTGGTAGGAAAATATTATTTTTAGGTTATAAAACATTCTATTATTTGTATTGTTTAAGTGTCTACATTAATGTAAAAAGCATTGTAATACAAATATTAACAGATATACAAAACACTTGATAAAATTTATAATATATTTAATATAAATTAAAGATTATTTTTGGGTTTTGGGGGGGCCACACTCATTTGATGCTCAGGGGTTACTCCTGGATATGCACTCAGAAAACTCCCCTGGCTTGGGGGGACCATATGGGATGCCTGGGGATCAAACCATGGTTCTAGACTAGCGCTTGCAAGGCCTTACCTCTAGCGCCACCTCTTCAGCCCCTAAAGGTTACGTTATTACACATTTATAAACTCCCTTAGCAGGATTGGAGTAAATAAACACTTCTTAATCTAGTACAGAGCACCCAAAAACTCCATGAGTAAATGCCCTCCAGATAAGAAAGAAGTAATTCTATTTATTGGTTCATATATAGTTCATTGCACACTTTCTGATTTTATTAGTTACTACAGGCTACAGTAACTCAAGCCAGCATAATATTTACTTAGGACAAATATATAGATTAATGAGCTGAACAGAATTTAGTATATGTAAAAATGATCAACAGACACATAACAAATATATTCAACATGGGCTAAAGTAATAGTATATCAGTTCATGTGCTTGCCTTGCATGTGGCCACCTGCTTTTTGATCCCTGACATTTTAAAAGGCCTCTGAGCTATTTCAGCAGTTATACATAAGTGCAGAGCTTTAGTAAACTCTGAACTCTGCTGGATGTGTCCACCAACATTAAAATCAATCAATCAAACAAACAAAAGAAGTTCTATAACATACAAAGTCATAACTAATAGGATAATAAAAACACATTTCTAGGGGGTGAGTGGGATGAAGTGAGGGTAACTGTGGAAATTGGTGGCAGGAAATGTCACTGGTGAAAGGACAGGCATTAGAACATTAAAAAATGCAACTATCACCTATCAACAACTTTTTAATTTTGTATTTTACAGTAATTTAATTCAAAAATAGACAATGTAGAACATTAAAAAATATTTATAATAATGTAGATGAGTCATAGATTACTGGAAAATATGTACTGTCACTCAAACATTAATTTCAATAAATGTTTTCATTATAACTAATCATCAGGAAAATGAAAATCAAATTTAGAAAGATATATGACCTACAACTAGTTATAATGACTCTTCTAAAATAAAAAAGGGTGTGGAGAAAGGGAAGTGTTTATTCAATGTTGGTAAAAATAAAATCTGATACAACCACTGGCTATGCAGAATGGAGAATCCTCAAGAACTTAAAAATATAGAATTCCAATCATACTAGAATGTCACTATAGAAGAATATATATAACTATATCTTCATATAAAATAAAATATAGATATATAATTTGTGTGTCACTTTTTGAAAGAAACATATGAACTCCTATTTTTACTGTATCACTATTCAAAATAGTCAAGGAAGCAACTTGATTAAATATATCTAAAAATTTTGTATTTGTATGTGTTTAAATATATTTAAGTTCACAAAAAACAATTTCTGGGTGCCGGAGCAATAGCACAGTGGTAGGGTGTTTGCCTTTCACGTGGCTGACCCAGGACAGACAGCAGTTCGAACCCCGGTGTCTCAAATGATCCTCTAAGCCAGCAGCGATTTCTGAGAGCAGAGCCAGGAGTAACCCCGAGCGTCACTTATGTGGCCCAAATACCAAAAAAAAAAAAAAAAAAAAAAAAAAAAGGCAAATTATTTATTTATAAAAATGTGGATGAAGTTGAAGGTATTATGCGAAATAAAAGAATTAATGCCTGATATCACACATGGAGAATGCTTTTAAAAATGTATTCATATACCAGGGAAAAGTCTAAAGTAGGCCCCAGGCCTTCTCCAACCCCACTCAGCACAAGAAGGGGAGGCAGTCGGGAGGAGGCGGGCGAAACCTGGTTTCTTATTTTATACCAAATCCTTTTCTGTTCTGGAGGCTAGCTTTTGCCGGCATAGGGTGTGTTGAAGCCCCAGGTCGGAGGCCTTTTTTCTATCTTAGGGGATGCTGGAGGCCCAGGGTGTTCCCAGCTGTCTCCCTTTTCCTTCCTCCCAGACTCCAGGGTCATCCCTGGGTACCTGCCCAGGGGGCCAGAGAGGTGGGTGCTGGAAGGAGTCTAAAGGGGACCCCAGGCCTTCCCCAACCCCCACCCAGCACAAGAGGTGCAGGCTAGGGGCAGTCACTGGCGACTTTTTTTTCTCATCCCCGCACATATAGTATAAATAGTTTAATAGGATTTCCTATGATTAATGTACCGTATTTTCCAGCGTATAAGACAACTTTTGAAACAAAAACAAGTCAACCAAAAATCGGGGGTCGTCTTATACTACGAGTATATCCTGAAAAATGTTGGTGGTTCAGTGCTAGGATCCGAGGATGGGGTGTTGTTTGGTTCATGTAGTGGGGGAGATTAACTGATGCCACCAGGGAATTGCCAGAACAGGTGCCTATGATAAGGGACCAATTACTGCAAGGCTGCTCGGACCGCCTCTCTAACTCAGCCAATCCAAACAGGCTGTTTATGCATGCAAATTAGACAATGTTCTGGACCCGAATCTACACTGTAAAAAGCCTGCTTAGATTGGCCAGAGTCAGAGAGGAAGTCTATTACAGTATAACCTTTGAACCTTTGCTTGTTGTGATTGGCTCACTGTGGTACATACAGTTGCAGCACAGGAACGTTCTGTCCAATACAGCGAATATAGGCCTAAACCTATGTTTTAACTGCAAAATTATATGCCCAGTCGTTTTATACGCCAGAAAATACGGTATGTTTTGCATATACAATATATCCATCTTTTATTCTTCCCTTGCCTACTGCCCTATAAGCTCATTTCTAGTCCTTCACTCCCTTACCCCCAACCATCATTACCCCACATTTAATCCTTTTTACCTTGAGTTCTTAGCTCCTCAAGAAGCAGATAATTATCCCCACATAAAGCCAGCGCCAAACAGCATACTAAGTGATAAGATAGACTCTGAGCCTGAGTAGAACCCAATTAATTGTTGCTATTGATTTACTCTCAGCTATCTACTCTTAGAGATTTTTATTATATGTTCATGTATATATATATAATATACATAGATATTTTACCTTGTCTCATTTACTTAATATGCTATTTTTATCTTAATTATATTAAATAATATATTTTAGTCTGTGTACACAATTATATAAATTTTGAGTAAAATAATCATGTTTAAATGTGAATCAAGGTGCCCAACATAAAGTGGAGCAGGTAAGGCACTTTTTTTGCACGTTGATAACTCAGGTTTGAACCTTGTTCCCATATATGGTCAGCAAAGCATTTCCAAGAGTGATCCCTTAGTATAGAGGCAGGACTAAGCCTTGAGAAGAATTGAATACAGCATGATAGCTAAAACACAAACAAAATGTAATAATGATTAAAATTCAGATTACTATTCTTGATAATTTCATTGTGTGCAGATAAGAAACCATCTCAGAAAAGTATGAATTTTTTTAAATGTGTCCATTGATTCTGCTTTTAAAATATACGCAAGTAGGGGCTGGAGTGATAGTGCAGCAGTAGATCAAATAACCAAATCAAATAACTGTGTGACCCGAGTATTAGCCGAGTTCGGGTCTTTCAGCACAAATTTTGGGATGGAAAAACTCGGCTTATACATGAGTATATAAGTAGTTATTTTACAAAGTTTTATAATAACAATATTTATATATAAAATGTCTTAGTCTAATTTGTCTGACTCCAAAACTCTGTTTATGACAAAGTGAATAAATGTAAGCAAAGCACAATCTTTGCAGTCAATAAACTTACAGTCTTTCTAAGGGTATGAACATACAAACCATTAATTGCAAAGCATTTATATAATAAACATAAGAACTTTTGACACTGTAAGTATCCCCAGGACACCATCTTGGTTGTCTTCTAGTGTGAGGACAATGAAAGAATGGATAAATAACATTTTAGTAGATTTAAAAACAAGTCTCATTTAAAAAGATATAGATTAGTTAAATAAAGAGGAAAATAAAATATTAAGACAATGTAAGATTATAAGGCAAAAAAAAAGAAAACAGGCAATGATGTAGTCAGAAAGAATAGCAGAAAGTTGGTGCCTAAAGAAAAGTCAAGGGCCCGGAGAGATAGCACAGCGGCGTTTGCCTTGCAAGCAGCCGATCCAGGACCAAAGGTGGTTGGTTCAAATCCCGGTGTCCAGGACCAAAGGTGGTTGGTTCAAATCCCGGTGTCCCATATAGTCCCCCGTGCCTACCAGGAGCTATTTCTGAGCAGACAGCCAGGAGTAACCCCTGAGCAATGCCGGGTATGGCCCAAAAACCAAAAAAAAAAAAAAAAAGAAAAGAAAAGTCAAGTGAGAAATAATGCAGATTATTTATGAGGCACATATATTTTAAACTTATCTGATTGTATTAGAAATTCTAAGATTTATTATTTGTATCTTAATAAATCATACTTAATTGTGTAGAGAATTATAGATTAAAATTTATTTGAATAAAAACGTGTACTTGGGCATGTCAATTAATTGTTGTATGTCATAACTTTCTCATTATTAATTCAAAGAATAGTACAAAGAACTTCATTATTCATTGGCAATGCTGTCTTGAATATTGAAAATCTTAATGTATTTTATATACTTTTGTATTAATTTTGTATTATTATTTTGTATTATTTTGTACGCAGTTACAATTTATGTGGTTTATTTTATTTTATTAAAATAATGGTTTATTTTATTCACATTAAAACTTTATGCCTAAAACCCTATTAACAGAAATAATTTTTTAAAAAATATTTTAAGACAACAATAACAGGAGTTTCACATATTTTTTCCCAAAAATTAAAATTCTAAGTAGAGTACATAATTTAAGCATAATGTATCTTTACAGCTGATATGTATTATGGATTCACTATTTCCATGTTATGAACAAAACCTCCCAGGTTATATGTTCTGAATTTTTTATATTTTGCATATAAATATTTGACTTGCTTTGACCAATGATTTCAAGGTCAAATGTGATCAATTAGACTCTATGTCTCTCAGAGTATAATCTCTGTTTGATACCAATATATTCTAATATGTTACTTTTCCAACATAAATACTTCACTGCAGCCATACCTGCATCCCTTTAATAAAATATCAATTTTTATCTGTTTCTTTTCTTATGCTATTAAAATTTAAAGTAAAGTGTTTCCTGGGAGTCAACTCTTTGAAAATTTACAATTAGATTAAAACACACACCACTTTCAATATCTTGTGACTTGTCTGGCAAGATCATAAAATGATGAGAAACTATCCGATTATTGATATTAATGTATTGACATATAATAGTCCCCTTCATTTCTACTGAGGTATTATTAGGTAATACTTCTGATTATGGCTTATCTATCTGGTTATAATTATAACATTTATTGCATAATACTTTCAGTGAAAAAAAATCAGAAAATGTCACCATTAATATTGGTATACATTTTCTATTAACCATGGTTATGAAACAGAACAAATCCTTTATATAGATAAAATATGCAGTAATAAGTAATCTAGATTTTTGTTTTCTTATTGGCAATTTACTGCCTTTCTTTACTAGGTTTTCCAGATTATAGAAAACATTATGCCTATCTATCATAAGGCACGATGATATTTCAGAGGTCTGTGTTTAACAGATGGTCAATGTCTATAGCCAGCATGCCTGCCAGTGTTACACTGCACTTGCTTGGACTAGCAATTCATACATTAGCAACTCATTCTACACATTGCAGAAAGTAGTAATCATTCTCACGTTGTCATCATTATTTTCTTCTATTTTCTAACAAAAAAAGACAGTCCTTGATTTCTAAAATACGCATTTGTTCAACTTGACAACTCCTTTTGATTTGGAGATTATTTTTTGTAAGTCGTACTAAAATTTCTTGTCATATTTTCATACAGTGGAGAAAAATATGTGATAGAAGCATATGTTAAATGCACTACACCCTTGTTGCTTTTTTTTTCAAGTACTCTATACCTTGATGGAGAATTTTCAGTTGTGATTTTTATTCAACTAACCATTCTCTGTACTCTAGACCCTATATTCAGGCATATGGAATTTTAATGAATTTTTCTAATGAAAGCATTTTTTAATGTTTTGAAACAATAAAAACATTTAATTGTAAAATTAATGTTAAGTCTACATATTTCTTTTTATATTTTAACTTTTAGATAAGCAAAGGGAAATAAAATATCTTGTGAATAAGTGGTAGAGCAAATGGATAATAGTTAATGTGAACATCTCACTATTTGGTGATATGGTTTCTTAAAACATGAGAGTATTTATATGTCAGAATAAAACTGTTTTTTTTAACTTTAAATCAGATAAGTTCATACCAATAGGTTTTGCATAGTTTGTGATTTTTTTAAAACTTCCTGAATTGGCAATATCTTCCTATTTTAAACTAGAGGACATTATTATTAAATTGCAAATTTCATTTGTATTAAAAACAAAATAATATATCATATATATTTATGTCAGAATGGTCATATAATATTTGAAAAACGTAAAAGAAACTATAAAAATAATGTAGTAGAAGTGAAAAAATAAGAAATATATATTATCAGCCAATTGATAAATACTAATGATCCAGTATTGTGACTATATTTTCAATTAAAATTGATATAATAACCTAGAAAACCTATAGATAAAAGTAAACCATTGTTATATTAATTTTTTGTGTGGTTTTTGGGTCACACCCGGCAGTGCTCAGGGGTTACTCCTGGCTTCAAGCTCAGAAATTGCTCCTAGCAGGCACTGGGGACCATATGGGATGCCAGGATTCGAACCCATGACCTTCTGCATGAAAGGCAAATGCCTTACCTCCATGCTATCTCTCCGGTCCCATTGTTATATTAATTTTTATACATAATTATTTTCTTCTCTATTTGGTTGTGTGAATAGAGATTAATATTGTGTTTTATCTACTATATGGGTGTCTTACTATGATTGTGATCAGTGACTGTGATTGTATCACTGTCATCACTTAATAGTATAAATCACTATCATAAATTTGGAGGTTTTTCTTGAGTCATTTGCATATTACTTATTTTGAATATGAAACTTTTACTCATATTCATAACTAAAATTATCATTTTATGACATTTGAATAATACTTTAGTTTTCTTTTCACTCAAGCCCATCACTCATATTAGTTGATTTCAGGAGTAAAAGCAGGATAAAGAGGGAGTTGCTTCATTTTTGATATTTCAAATGTGAATGTTATGAACTAACTAAATTTTCAGCCTATAGAAATGAAGACACACAAAGTGCCTGCTATTAAGATCTGGTGTTAAAACTTAAAAGTTAAATTCCAAACAAAACATCTATCACATTTGATACACAAGGAACTAAGTAATGATCTGATGTGATGGACATTTTAATTTATTTTTATAATTTAGAGGGTTTTAATATATTTTATGCTAAATTGTTAGTTTTTATTCTATATATTTTTAAACTGGGCATCCAAAATTTGCAAAACTAATATTTTTGTGAAAATTTTTTCATGACAGTTTAATTTGTGGTCAGGCGTGAAAAAGTCTATTATTATTAATATAATGAGTTTTATTAATTTGGGGGACATACCAGAAGAGATCAGCGCTGAAAACTGGCTTTGCTCAAGGATTAATTAGAGTGGTGTTCATGTGTCCAGGAACTAATGGGTATTGAATTTAGATTAGCAAGATGCAAGGCAAGTGTCATATCTGTTTTACTATGTTTCAACCCAGAGCATGTAAATGATTGCTTTAATATAAAATTCTGGGTATTATATCTATATAAAGCTAAATTTTATAGAGAACTAAATTCATAATTCTTATGCTAAATAAGACAACTACAAATACATCATTGGAATATTTTATTATATGTAGTGCACAAAAATTGCTATGTGGTTTATAAAACTAAATTATTTTATTAAGTGATATTTATTCAAGGATGTACAGACTTGTACTTTTTTCTGAAGTTATTTTTTAGGAGCAGCTACATCATTATGACACTTACATCAATCTTTTAAACAAAAATAGCAGTTACAATGATTACCATAAATTATTTTGTATTTGGAATGTATAACAAAAAGTTTTTATTATACAGCTGATTTAGAAATTGTAAGGCTTATTTTAGAGTGACTTTGTATATTCCACATTTATGTATATGATTCCACTATTTCTGTCAACGTATCTGCCAAATTTTTTATTTATTCTATATAATATGTCTATAGTGTGAAAATAGAATCTATTTATAATTCTTACAAGGAATGAAAAGAAATCTGTTTTTACATTTTTACACCCATATGCTGAACCATAAAATTATTTAAATTATGTATGTACTATAGATATTTTATACAAAAAAAGCAGTTTAAAAGATTCCAAATGTGTATATCATTACATAATATGCAGTTGCTATTAAGCAAATTGATGAAAAAAAAACTCTATAAGATAAAGGCAAAGGAAGATTTTGAAATTATTTCTCCTACAGACCCAGAAAATCTATAGCTACATATATATATCCATATATATATCCATATATCTCCCTCAGAAGAAAACAAAAAATTTACCTAAATTGCTTCCTCACACCTATTAGAAAAAAAAAATCACCTAAACTTGAATAGGAGAGACAGAGATTTAGATTCAGCAAAAACTTCCCTGACAGGTACTTCTTCTAGGGAATTTTTCAAATGTCAGATCTTCACCAGGTAATCTATGGTTTTTGTGCCTCAAATAGACATCCTCAAATCTTGAATCTACTATAGAAATAGGACCCACCTCAATGTCTGGTTAGAATACTATTGAGGCTTACATACAAGGAATTCAAAAGAATACTGCAATTCTGTTCTATAAGTGATTATGTTCTATGTTACTTGCCTGATAATGAGAACAAAGGTAGCAATTTGAAAAGTATGGAGGCTACATATGAAGAAGATTAATTTGATAATTTCAAAGCCTCTGTTGGAGGGACAAGGAACATATGGTACTTCTCTGGAGATAGAGGGGCTGATGGAAGAATTTTCTGCACTGTATCATTTGCTTGAGCGACAGAGTGGAGGGAGTTGTTGCACAGAGGCTTTACCCTCCCAGTTGTGGCCCTATCTTGGTGGCTTGGTGAAGTCTGTGGGTATGTGTGGTCACAGCATTCCTCCACTTCCTGACTGTTGCTATAGTTCAAACGTGGTCATGTGAATCTCCCACTCCTTTGCTAGAGTTAGGAGTTGCTCATACACACAAAAAGGCATTTTCTGATAGCCTTGTGGAATTAGGCTGGTTATGCACACTTCCTATAGCAGTCTCACTGAAACTAGTGAGTCTGGTGTATGACTTACTAAATTTGATAAACCTTATGAACATAGCATGTATCCCTTGATGATCTGGTCCTAGAGGCTAGAGGAAACTTGCATTTCTTGTTTTCACAGAATTCTACCAATCAGTAGATCAATTATGGACAGACTATCATGCCAAATGCAATGACAGAAAGCTAACTGAAGTATTTGTCTTCTATTGCCCAAATGTTTCTACCTGTTCAAATGTTTAGGAGGTATTTTTTTCAGGTTTGCTTCTTTTAGAGGGGATATAGAGATACTTTGATACACGAGGAGTCATTATGTTCCCCACACTTTTTATATTATTATACCTTTTGGATATTTTTAAATAATATTTATATTCTTGCCTGAAATGCCATATTGTCAATTGACACCAAAAGAATATGTCTAGTACCCATGTCTAACATCCTTGTATGATTTGACCTTGTAGTCCCACAGATTATAAAGCAAATAGTCTAAAACTATATGGTAAGTGAATGTCATCTCTAAAAACATCGACAGATATTAGTTTTATCCTTAAAATTTTGTCTTCTTTAGGGCCCGTAGTGATAGTGCAGCGGTAGGGGATTTGCCTTGCACACAGCTGATCCACGACGGACCTCCGCTTGATATCCAGAATCCCATAAGGTCCTGCAAGCCAGGAGCGATTTCTGAGCACATAGCCAGGAGTAATCCCTGAGTGTCACCAGGTGTGCCCCCCAAAAAATGTTTTTGCATTGATCTTGTACTCTTAATAATAGTATCAGTAATGCAAATAAGCAATATAAGCTGTGTATAAAACAATTGCTTTTAAGAGTCCATTCTATCTATATGTATACTTCCATGCCTTCTTCCATTAAAAAAGTCAAGTCAATTATGTCAACCTGAAATTAATTCCAGTTGTCAAACATAATGAATTTACATAATTTGATAGCTTTCAGTATTATATTGAATGAGTGTTGAAATATTTAGCATTATTTAAATTTTTATTTTATTATATATTTATATTAGTTTAAGACATAATACAATGATGGAATATTTCAATTAAGTTACAGTTTACAAGTACTAAAATGGTCACTTCCTATTTATTTGAACTATTATTAACAAACATTTCCATTTTTAAAATATATTGATGTATTTAAAGTTTCGAAAATTTTAGTTTAATTTTATGTAATTACACTATTAAATTTGTTCTGAAGGTGGCAGGGTTTATTTTAATACAATTTTAAGTCAATGAGTTAAAGATAAGCAAACAGATGAGAAAATATATCAAAGATACTGAAATTAATACTTAATCCTTGCAGTTCAAATGGGAATGAGTCATGTGGCCTAAAGGTTAGATCTTGGCATTTCTAGCCTATGATATAATAAAGAAAAAATGTAAAGGTAAACTAAAAATTCAGAGAAGATAGTGTAATATCTGTTCTGACTTTTGAGATAGATCAATATTAGGTTTAAATACCTCCAAAGTTTGCTTTTTATATCTCATCTGAATTTGTGGTAACTTTGGTGATACTTCTCAGGGGAAAAACAACAGAGAAATATTAAAATGTGAATGTTTTTCAAAGAAACTTAAAAAAAGTTTACTTATTCATTTCTTGAGACACATGACAACGAGTCATAATATATGAGAATTAGTGTGAAAACAGGATTTAAATGTATAGATTTGCAAGTGTCTGGCTTGTTTAAATAAACAAAGTTTAAAACGTGAGCTTATTTTAGACATTTACAGCTGGTTTGATGGTGAATGTACATAGGGATATGAGTATGTGTGTGATTTCTGTGCTGCTAATACAGTTTATCCAACAAATTCACTTGTCTTTCATCTGACTTCCTCTGAGTTCCAGTGTCAAAAATTGATTATTATCAGACAAGAAAAATAATGAAATACAAAGCATGGCTGATCAAAACATTACTTTAAACATGTCATGAGAAAAATATATGAGCTGAGCAAAAGACTACCAGAATGTATTGATTTGTTAAAACCATGAAAAGAATGCTGTGATAAGAATTTTTAAGATGTTTTCTTCGTGCAGAGAATGATTCTGAGGCATAAAATAAATAGAATATTGCTTTCACTTTGATTTCTAAAAACTACTGTACCTCAGTCCAGATTGTCATGAAATATTTAAAAAATGTGTTATATTAAAACATACTTATGTAGTTTAAATTTAGCAATCCCATCAAATCTTGATGTACTAATAAAGAACATAAAGAAGTTTGGCCACAACAGGCAATAATTTGGAAAAGCAAAACTCAGTTTTGGCTATTGGAGTCAAGTACTTAGAGCTCTTATCCTGCCCTAGAATATAACTTTTAATTCCAGAGCATGCTGACCTCTTCATCTGGAAAAACCTTTATAGCTTAAAGCCCTGCTGAAGTCATTTTCTCAAGTTAATCAGATTTCCACACTGGATTTCAATAGCAGGATGAAGAATTCATACAAATGAGTTCTTTTCCCTCCTGCAGTTTCTCTGTGGTTCTAACTAACTTATTCAATAATTTATTTTACATAAAGAATTATTTCTGATAAAATCAAGGTAGCTTTTCCAAACATAAGCACAAAGTTACACATGTTTTTAGATGTGAGTAACCTATAAGAGAAAGTTTAGTTTTTCCCAACAATGCACTACCATAAAATAATATGGCACTTTCAGGAAATTTATGTATTTTACTCAATAAACCTAGAAAGACGGTCAACAAAGTCATTCATTGTATAATAACTTATTTTTAATGTACACTTAGTACAGTATGTCGTCCCCCCCCCCAAAAAAAGAAAATAACATGTCAGTATAATTTCTTAGAATTATGTAGAAAGCTGATGTTGGCAAAGGGGCCATGAAATAGCTCAAGAAATACATTTTAGGATAAGAAGGATGTTAGGTTTGAAATCTGGTACTGATACCTCATTTTCAATACCACTGAGTATTTGAATGTCCCTGGAAATTCCCAAGACAACTGGGCCCTAGAATTAACTCATCACCAGGAACAAGAACTAAATTACCAGGTCATTATAGCTTGACAGTATTGCTGGTAGTAACTACTAGATCTCACCCATTTGTGGAATATAAGAAAAAAAATAGTATAGTAGTAATATCAAAGACTCTTAAAGATAAAAGCCAGAGTGACCAGTCTATGGTACAAGGCTTTCCACAAATAGTGAGAGAGTGCTGTTAGGGCAGAGAAGGTACCAATAAACAATGGTAGTTGGAAATGGTCACTCTGTACAAGAATTGAAAGTTGACCAGAGCAATAACACATTGAGTAAGGCATTTGCCTTGCATGCACTGACCCAGGATTGGTCCCTTTCATCTCATACTGTACCCCGAGCTTGCTATGAGTGATTTTTGAGAGCAAAATAACTCTTGAACACTGTCAGATGTCTCCCCCCCTCCGAAAAAAAAAAGAATTGGGAGTTAAAAGGAGATTTGTGAGAGGCATGATACCCCATTCATATCAATAATCAAACCACATTGTTTAAAAGTGTGTGGGAGAGTAAGAAGAGAAAGAGGAAGAAGAGAAAGAAGATTAAGAGAAAGAAAAAAAAAGAATAATAACAATGAGAACCAAAAAATAACAAAAAATCTATACCTCATAGGCATGATGTGGGGAGGGCAGAAAGAAAATAGTAGACAGTGATGGTGGGACATATGCACTCGTGAAGGGTAGGATTTTGGTTATGGCATGACTCAAACTCAATCACAAACAATTGTATCTGTGAAAAAATACTATTATAAATAACTATGTAGTCGTGGTGTTTAAATAAAGTAATTAGCTAAAAAAGAACAAAGAGTGATTGTTCAAAGCAAATTACAAATCTTAATTTTACCAAAATAATCATTTTCCAAACATTACGTAGTGTTTGCAGTGGGGTAAGGACTATGTAAATATGTACATGGTCTCTAACCTGTGAATAAATTAGCCTATAAAGCAAAAAATATATTAAATATGTGACTAAATTTAGAGACTTTACAACAAGAAGATTTTGCCAGATTATATTTATTACTAGTCTAGTCATGAATAACCTAAATTATCTGTGATAAAAAGGCAATTTAAAGACACAATAATGGCCAAAGGAGTTGCAAACTTTATGGTTTTTAAGACAGTAAAAGTGGGCATGAGCCAGACAATGTGGAAAGCCTGGAAGTTAAGTTGGCATAGAATAAAAATTAATTCTGTCCTATAGTCCAGAAAATAAATGTGACCTACCAACAAAATCAAATTGATATTGTTTTTTTCTTTTTTTTAACATATAACACTGTAATATCTACATTTTATAAACATTAAGTTTGTAATAAGTTGCTAACAGAGCAATAGAAAAACACTATAGAAAAGAAACCTAAAATTTCTCATATATACTACTTTTTTAATTAAGTATTTTTTAATAAAAGTAGAGAAAGATTGTGTAATTTCACACATTATTATTTGAAGACATAAAGTCAGTTGTGAAAGACACGGTGAAGCTTATATTTAATTTTTTCTCTCCCTAGAATTTTGTTTCCACTCTGAATAAAAGAATTCAAATTACAGAACTTGTTTCTCATTGTCTCTTTTCTTAGAGAGAATGCAAATTAGGCAGCTACTTTCCTCTTACTGTTCTTGCTCTTGTGGTGGTGAAGGCATTTTATCCAAAACAATTAAAGGAAGCCTACTCTCCAGGGACGTAACATCTTGAGTAGTAATTAAAGACAAAAAAAGGATAGAGAAATATTTTAATAGTCCAGATGCCCGGATCTACATTGGTTTTTATGCTGTTTCTATAACAACCCTTAATATTCTACTTACTACATATTCATAATCAGCTTTTATTTCTCTAGCTCACAGTACTGCTGTTTATAACCAGAACTAGTTTTGTAACTGAAGAATCATAATCTAAAAGACACTGAAATAATAGGTGTGAACATTTAAAGTTGTTTATTTCTAAGTTTGATCTAAAACAAGTATACTTATAAAGTTTTCTTGAACCCCATCTTTGCTGTTGGTCCCCACTAAGACATCTAGTGATATTAATATCATACAGTATCCGCTTGAATTTTCCAACTTGTTTCTTATTTCTCACAAAAAGTAGGATTATATAACTTATAACCTTTCCAGATAATAACTAATCTAAAAAATTAATCAGGAGGTTCTGATCATCATCCTAAATGCATAGACTACTTGTACTATATGTACTGTGTATTTTTCAAATGGAATTAATTCTTCACATATCTATATAACCAGTATTAATAACAATTGAATACCAGCCAGAACATCATGAACTAAATGCAATTTTTCTTTAGTTAAATTTTATTTTATTTTTCTTCTCATATAACTGACTCTACTAGCATAGAAATGTTCAGTTTTATATGTTCTTAAATTTGGTTTCAGAAAATAACAATTTTCCATTTATGCATCTCAGCTCTCTGCTTTTTAATTAATATAATTTGTGTAGTTATGGTATCAGGGCATTCAGTGATGATTGGGGAAACCTAGTGAAGTCAGAGATCAAGCCAGAGATCAAGACATTAGAAGTGTTTATCTAAATCCTCGTATTTTTCAATTTAATTTTATTATTTTTTTCGGGTCACACCCAGCAGCGCTCAGGGGTTACTCCTGACTCTGTGCTCATACGTCACTCCTGGCAGGCTCAGTGGTCCATATGGGATGCCGGGTCCGTCCTGTGTTGGCTGTATGCAAGGCAAAAGCCTTACCGCTGTGCTATCGCTTTGACCCCAGTTTTTAATTTTAAAGATTATATATAAAGCATGCCCCTCCTTAATTTCTTCTGCATTTATATTTTAACATCAGAAAATAACTATAAACTGAATTTTTATCCTGGGAATACATTATATTTTTAATAATATATAAGAACAATGGCTAGAAGTAAAAAGTCTTAGCAAACATTGAACCAGAATGTGTGTGAACATCACAACTAAAGGAAAATGATCCTGGATTGTAAAGTAACCAAGAGTATGCATAATTATAAAGGCAAGAACAAAATGGGAGGATCACATAATAAATTAAAATGTATAACAAATAAACTAAACTTTAGTTTTGTGAACTTAGCTGAACTAATTTTGCAAATAATATTCCTAAAGCACTGCACCCTCTTATGGTTCTGTTTAGATCCTCTATCCTTCTATTTCCATTTGTTTTGGGAGGCAGAAGTTGAGAGATAATGAAGAGATGTCGGTACTAGATTTAGTGGCTTTAAAGTAATGATAGAAGAACAAAGTCTTTCTCTCTCGCTCTCTCTCGCTCTCACTCTCCCTCTCTCCTTCTCTCACTCTTTTTCTCTCTCCTTCTCTCCCTCTCTCTCTCATAAAAAGGGATACAAGGTTAATTTCGCTTTTTATGCCTGCTATCTGCTATGTGAGAAGACAAATCAATCTACTCTGTGAGAAGACAAGTCAGTTAGCCAGAAGAGAGTGGTCTGAGGAGCCAGCGATAATTCAGAGATAATAATTCAGAGATAATGGGTTGAGAACATGCATTGTATGTAGTAGGATCAAATAGAGGGGAAAACAAGGGAGGGTTCCAGGACCAGATATATGATCACTAATAGTAAGCTAGACAAAGAGGGGACCACCTACTCTAGCAGCTGGGGGGGGGGCGGGCGGTGATGGTGGGGGATGTGGTTGCAGGAAGAGAACGGGGATGGGGGACAGGACAAATTTGGTGATGGGTATTCCCCTGATTCAATGTTAATATGTACCTAAAATACTACTGTGAAAGATATGTAAGCCAATATGATCAAAATAAAAAAAAAAATTCCCAGGACCACATTTTCCTCAGAGTATCAAAGAAAGTAAGCTTGTCTGCAAAAATGTGTGTTGCTACTGAGTACCCTCAGGTTTGCTCCCCAAACATAAATAAAGTAAAATATCTCATCTATAATGAAATCATGCTGCTAAACACATCTATAATTTTCATCTTTTAGAACTATGATAAAATAATTATTTTCAGTTGTTCCCTGCTTATGGAAATTTATTATTGCAAAGAAAACTATCAGTTTCAAGAGGCTGTGCATTAAAGGAAGTTCTCAGAGCTCCAACACTATTATTTTCATATACATACTCAGCAGTGAGAGCTTACTAACTTAATCAAGTATAAAAAATGTCAGAAACCTCTTAAAGCAGAAATAGCAATATCAATAATTCTGACTCATGACTTCTCAAATACTGGTTATAGTAACAATGATGACGACTTACCACTACAATTAAATTCAATGTCTGTGGGCATGTGTCATAAAACGAAAGCTTGGTAATTTTGCAACTCACCTGGTCTATAGTTGCAATGAAAATATATGCAGTACAGAAAACTAAGAAGTAAAGTCTTATTTAATAGTTAAGAGAGAAAATGTCCTGCAATACAATCCAGTAGTAGTGTTAAAAATTATGGACCTTAGATTTTTTGAGGCAATTTGAAGTCAAACTCCTTTCTGCCGTTGTAAATAGTTTTTTGATAATTTGTTAGATGATATTTTTTATCTATTATATGGTGGTCTACACCTCTTAATATTGTGAAGAATAATGTAAACGATATATGTAAACCTTATTTATTTATTTATTATCGACACTAGGTAGTTTTGTTATAATTTTTTATTTAAAGAAAATGAATCACATAGTTAACATAACTGATCATAGTACATTTGTTTTAAGATAGGGAAAAGTTATTGAAAAAATAGAAAGAAAATAGAAAACCAGAAAAGTAAAACAAAGGTAGAAAAAGAAAGAAAGGTTCAGTAGCAAGTATATTTGTGAAACTTATTATATCTTCAATAAAGTCATTAATACAACATCAGAAAATTTAGTGAGCTCTTTTTTTAAAAAAAGATAAGAGATAAATACAATAAAAAAAAAGGTGTGTGTGCATGGCAGTTGTTTGCATAGGCATAGCAAATATGGGGAAAATGGGAAGGGAAAACCTTTGGCTTAAAAAACAGGGGCCTTACCCATGATGTATCTGGCATAAGAACAACCACAGGTGCCAGATATGATAAACTGTATAATCCCAAATTCTTTCTCTGTGGTCCCAGTAAAAGTTCATCACAATCACAGTTGTTGCTGTCAGGTTTCTGTAAAGATCCTGGTTTCTGTATATGTCGAAGTAGGGGTGACATGGAGCATCTTCTGGTTTCATCTCATTAGTAGATGGCAGTGCAGAGAACCCTGCCTTGAAAGCAGGTTATTGCTGTTACCACATTGTCAGGCTGTCATATGAACCCACTCTGGAGTAATAAGATGCCAGGGCAGCAGTAGGGCCTTCCCTGGTAAGTCAGATTCCCCGTGCTGGTGTAGAAAACTGTGCTGTTTCCATTGATGATATCCAAGGTTCAGGGGTGAATGGCCAATGTCTGATCTTCTGAAGCCTAAGCCAAGTCACTATGACAAGTGTTCAGGGTGTAAGGCCCCCTCTGAATTATAAAATTTATGTGTTCCTATCTCTATTAGGTAAGAACTTGTTTGTACACAGAAGATCTACCTATTTTTAATGTGCCTATGCCAAAAGGAGCAATCATAGGATACTAGTTACACTAGGTAGTTTTTTTTTTAATTTTTATTGTGACTGAAGTGCATTACACATAATTATTTATGGTACATAGTGACAATGAATGCGAGCATTCCCACCACCAATGTTGTCCTCTCTCCACTCCTGTTCCCAGCATGTCTCCCATATCTCCCTCTTTTACCCCCCCCCCCCCAGATCACTAGTGTAACTGGTCTCCATTTTACAGCTTGTTGTAGATTGGGTATCTATTCTGTTGTCATTGACTTTGGGTTTGGTGTTCCAGTCTGATCATTTTTTATTTTCACTACATGTTCATATGACTGGTCCTGGTATCATCATTTTTCCCCTCAACTTATGAGGCTGAATGATTCAAGTTATGTGATTCTGTTGGAGATAAAAGGGTTAAGGAAAAGAAAATAAAAATTTGGTATCAACTACTAAAAAAGTAATCACCAAATAATATCCACAAGAATGAAACAGAAAAAAAAGTGGAAAAAAAGAGAAGGAAAATAATATCAAAAACAAACAAAACAAAACAAAACAAGAAAAAGGAATGCTGGAGTGGCAGGGTTTGGTGTTCTCCCCATTTTATTTATTTATTTATTTATTTTTTGCATAGGCACAGTAAGTATTAGGGAACGAAGGAATTTCCCATGACACCGGGTATTTTTTATTGAATGGACTTACTTAGAAAGGAGAAAGAGAAGATAAAAAGGAACTGTGTGATAGATAACACTGGCTTCTTCAGAGTAAAAAGTGCAAAGAAGCCAAGATATAGAGACAAGTAAGCAAGATATGTTTTCAAGGGAGAACACAGGTTTGAAGTGTAAGCCTATTAGCTGTTTTTAAACAGTATTATCTGAATCACTGGAGTAGAGAAAGATCTAAAGGATTTTACAGTTTTGAAATGCCCTCCAGATCTCTTTTTTAAAGTATGCAACAACATTTGATATTTTTCTGAAATAAGATTATTAGAAAAGAATGAATATAAACCATTTCTATTTAAGAAACTCCAAAATGAGAACATATTTCTACCAAATGTTTCAACATATTTTATAAGTATTAACATTAACTTTAGGTCAATATTTAAGTTACCTGTGTAATTTTTTTTTAATCTTATCTTCTAAATTTTCTTTGATATCTAACTAAATGTAAGGGTGGAAAGAAATGGATGATTGAACAAGAGAGAAGGTCCTTGCACATGGCTGCTTCTACTTCAAACCTTGACACTCTCTATGGTTCCCAGAGCACCATAGGAGTGGTACCAGAATACAGAACTAGGAACTGTACTTTATACTGATCAAATTTGACACCCAACACACAAGAAAGTTAATTAACAATAATATAGGGAAAAAACATATTTACTATAATGTTCAACATAATACATTTTTGTTAACTTTAAGAACATTTGTTTTGTTTTGTTTTGTTTTTTGGCCACGCCCAGTGATGCTCCAGGGTTACTCCAGGCTATGAGCTCAGAAATTGCTTCTGAGACCAGATGGGATGCAATGTCCTAGGCTAGTGCACACAAGGCAGATGCCTTACTGCTTGCACCAATGCTCCAGCCCCAACTTTAAGAACTTTAACAGAAATTGATCTACATTTGACTGTGTTCAGTGCTACTCTTAGCTTAGTGATTAGAGATAAGACTTCTTGGATCTTAGAATGTAGTTCTGGGAAA
Organism: Suncus etruscus; assembly: GCF_024139225.1. NCBI lineage: Eukaryota > Metazoa > Chordata > Mammalia > Eulipotyphla > Soricidae > Suncus > Suncus etruscus. Next base: position 37,854,815 of record NC_064852.1, read on the forward strand.
ACAAACCCATGCTGGCCTTCTACCAGGCAATCACCCTACCTGCTTTATTTTTTTTTCCTCATCTGCTAAGAACAGTGTTGCATAATAGATTAAATAATTTAATCTATTACTTTACAGTTTACTTTTTCCATGACATATGAAATGACTGGCATTCTTACTCATTGAACATCAACTATTATAACCCATTCCATGTCAGACAATCATCCTTTTTTGTTCCTTTGTTGGGTTTTGTATATTTGACTTCTATTACTGACACCTCATATACACAACATAAGGCTATAATGTTGAGTATTTTATGTTTTCTTACATATTGCCCCTTAGAATAAATATTTTTATTTCCACATGCTATACAGTTTCCAGTTAACTGTGTTTTGCTTCAGCTTTAAGACTTCCCATTGGTGGGGCCAGGAACAATACAGTACAGAACAGTACAGCAGGTAGGATATTTTCCTTTCACCCAGCAAAAAAAGTTTTCTATTCCCTGCATACTATGTAGTCTTGTGAGACCACCAGCAGTGATCCATGAGCAGAGATCCAGGAGCTAATCCTGAGAACCACTGAGTCTTTTGTTTCCAAAAACAAAATAAAAAATTTACTTTGGTTATTATTATTATTATTATTATCATGTAAATCTAATGAGGTTTAGTTTTCTCAACTTTTGTTTGTCTAGAAGAGTTCTTTGTTTCTACTTATTTAATGTTATTATTTTAGCATTTAGATCACGCTTAGCTGAGTTTGATATGAGTTATATCCATTTCTTTCATTTTTTCTGGAACATCTTGAATTTGTTTTGTATTCATTTTATAGAACGCTATAACTCCTCTAGGTTTCTTCACCTTTTTACCCTTTCTTTCTTTTATTTCATCTATGTTCAAATTATCTATCTTGTTAATTGATCCTTTCTCTTGTATGACCAATTTAGCTGGAACCTGGAATTATTGTAAATATATTCATATTAAATCAGTGCTGATATAAATCGGCTATATTATTGTATTTTATGTCACAGCTAAAATAAAAAATGTTAAGGATATCAAAAAAATTTATATCTATTTGCATTAATAATTACATTTTGCTGAAATATATTGATATTTTAGAAATAATCCCCTTTGTATAAAGGGTTTATTATAATGTTTATTACAAATATTTTATGATTAAATATCTCATAAACTTAGTCACTATATTCAATTAAATTATCGTTGCCAAAATAGCATTTACAATGTTATATACCTTCTTTTTTTTTTTTCTTTTTTTTTTTTTGGTTTTTGGTTTTTGGCAGTGCTCAGGGGTTATTCCTGACAGTAAGCTCAGAAATAGCTCCTGGCTGGCTCGGAGACCATATGGGATGCCAGGATTTGAACCACCATCTGTCCTGGGTCTGCTGCATGCATGGCAAATGCCCTACTGCTATGCTATCTCTCCGGCCCCATAGATATATACCTTCTACCCATTATTGCCTCCATCCCTATTAAAATATTTGTTTTTCTCTATATACAAAGTTTCTCCAAATATTTGATCATATTAAAAACATCTGTCTTTTGTGAATGGTATCATTATCTTCCATTGACAGTATTACTTATATTCAAACTTTGTTTCTGAGGACAGACATATGACATTAAAATAATATAATTAAAAAATTCTTGTTGTATAACTGTATATAATTACATTGCCCGACATACACATATAGTATATAAGGAAATATTTTTGAACAAATTACTTGAATAAAGTCATTTTATATTCGAGTAAACTCAGTGTTTTTAATATAAAAATGGATATAATTACAGCATCAATAATATACAGCTATACAAGTTATAGTTTTAGACATAAATCATTTATTAAAAATATTGTTATTATAATTAGTTTCCCATATATAGAATTCTACTTCAATATTTACTCATAAGATTGTTTTTACACCTAGTCAAATTTAATGGAAGAATGTTATTGAACCAAGAAATTTAAAGGGAATAATAATAGAACTACATCTGGAAGAATAACTCAATTGATGATATTTTAATTCAATTTTATTATTTATTATTATGATTTCTTTTACTCTAATCTTCTATGAATTTTAGTCCAAATCAATAGCAAATATTACTATAATGATACATTTATGAAGAACAAATTTTATTATTGTGATTGTAGATTTATTCTTTAGTTTAATGAAAAGAAAAATATGAAATAAAAATTACAAAGTTTATGCACACAGACAAATATTAATGGCATCTTTTAGTAGTGTTTTATTTAAAACATAAAGGTCCAGACTTTTATATATACTATATTTAATATATATTTTCTCTTCAGATAAAAAATGACATTTTTGCTTATATTTGGATGAGGATATCATCACCTCCCTTTAGACACTTGCCTCTTTTGCTTGTTGTTTCCTTTTTGAACAAAACCCTGGTTTTCAGTATAATCAGTATTTTTCACTTGCTCACTTTGGAATTCTTTATAGTAAAGAATATCTTGACATAAATTGTAAGTTGGAATCATTTATATCAATTCCTCAGATGCACGAGGATGTTAAAGACATAAGGGAGAAAGGATGAAACCATGCCATCTTATATGAGAATAAATGACTTAGAGCACAAAATAAATCTATAAATGAAAATGTTTTATCTTTTACATTCTTAGCTGCTCCTTTTTTCAAAGTAAAAAGAGGACAATAGAAATCAGATAGAATAAACAAAAAATAGTAAAAATTTTAGAATATAGGAATACATTCATTATGTTACCCTGCTTATTTCTTGTTTCCTAATAAGTCTACCCCATCAGACATTTGTTCTGGCAGACAATTGTCTCTATAGTACTGCTCTATGTAGATTAATTGGCATTGGCTAACGCTCATGACTACAGTGCACCTATCTGAAAAGCAGCTGTTCATAATCGCCTTCTCACCAGCCAAAAGCCAGAAAATTTTTACTTGGGAAGTATCTTCTACAGTTGATGCACAGATGGAGAGAGAAGTTAGCTGGCAACAATAATCATAATCTTTCAAAGCTTCAGGCTGGAGCCACAGATACTGGGAATAGTGAGAATATATAGGCTGATGCATAAATATATTTAAAAAATATCTAATTTTCAAGGTAGAAAATAACCACTTTTTCCAAATCAATGTTTTAACTCATCTTTTCCAGTAAAGGGAGAATGCAATCTTGTTTAATTCTCCAAATCAAGTAAGTCTTGGATACCTAAATGCTAATTGAAATATATAATTTACTTAAGTCAAAAATGTCATAAATATTTTAACAAAAATATTATAACTTATAGTTTTTGTTTTTGTAAGTAGTTAAAAGTTATTAGTAAGCATTTCATTTAAAAATTTGATCTGTTTTGAGATCATTTAAATTTAAAATTTTAAAATTCGTTGATTCTTACAGTGAGAAAATCTCGGTATTGTAATTAACCTTACATTTGTTTCTTTTATATTTTATGCAGTGAACTTATCACTCTTACTGATTGTAAAATAATGCCTACACTTGTACACACATTTTCATTGTAAAAGTGAACATGAATGGGGCTGGAGTGGTGGTGCAAGCAGTAAGGTGTTTGCCTTGCACATGTTGACCTAGGACTGAATCATTTCGATCCCCAGTGTCCCATATGGTCTCCCAATTCAGGAGAGATTTCTGAGCGCATAGCCAGAGTAATCCCTGAGTGTCACTAGGTGTGGTCCACAAACCAAAAAATAAAAAATGAATTCAATGATTAAATTTATTTTATATCTTCATATAAGTAAAAATTAGATATGACATTTCAATATTTTTTATTGTGTTTTAGGGCTACATCTGTGGTACTCATGTCCTAAGAAAGGCTCTGTGTTTAGGGATCATTCCTGAAGAACTCAAGGTATCATATGGGGTACTGTAGATTGAACCCAAGTTGGATGTGTTCAAGGCAAGCACCCTACCTGCTATGCTATCACTCCAAAGCAATTGTCTCTATTATAAATATAAATAAAATGTAATTAAATGATGTAACATCTATAGAAAGTAGCATACCTACTGTTTGATTTGGTGAATAATGTACTCAAATTTAAGCAGCAGCAGACAGGGCCAGACCAATAACACAGTGGGTATTGGGTTATATCTTATTTTACCTAACACAAAGTTTATCCCTGATTTCTTTGAATCTGTTTGTTTACAACCTCTTTTCACCAAAAACAAAGATTGTCTTATATGTTAACCAAGGGCGGGATGGGTTCAGGATAGCTGCCCTACCTTGGGGTAGGTTCTGGCAGGTGCACCATACTCAGTAGAAAATGGCCAGACTACCAGTGTTTCACCCTCAGCCTACTTTGGATTATTTCTTGTGAGACCCTGATTTAGGCTTGTTCACCTAGGGTGGGAGATATGGTATATGGGGTGATTTTACAGTGTATAGGGCATTTGCCTTGCATATGGCCTTCTGAGTTTGATCCCCAGCATTCCATATAATTTCCTGAGACTGCCAAAAACAATTTCTGAGTGCAAAGCCAAGAATAACTCCTGAGAGCCTTCAGGTGTGATCCCCCAAAACTCAAAAACTAAAAAGCAGGCATTATGTTTTAACAGAGGTATATACATGTTCTAAATATTAAATTCAATAACATCCAAATTTGTCAGCAGTTTTAACCTCTAACAATTCTGATTTCAAAAGATTAGATGCTGAATCCTCATTATACTACCAAGATTTGAAATTAAATCAGAATAAGTACAATTAAGAATAAAGCAATATTTTAGTGTATCACATTACTTTGAGTTTTAACATAATAAATGATTTTATAATTTTTATTTCATTCAATTCAATAAACATATTAATTCATTTAGTCAAATATTTTCACTATTAGATATGTTACTACTTTGTTTTGTTAATCATGGTTCAGTATAAATCCAGATCCATTAATATAATAAAACTTCATATACATTTTTTAGTAGATAATTTACCATGCATTCTTTATGGCATTAGTTTTGGGGGAAAACTTATATAGGTGTCAATATAATGATTCTCCTTTGAAAATGGCAAGAATAATTATATAAATCTCTCCATTGAAAACAAAATAAGCATTAAATTACTTATAGATTCTAAAAATAATCATACCTTATTAAAAATAAAAGCATTATTTCTTAAAAATATTAATTTTAAAAGCAACCTATGCTTAAAAGAGTTTAAGTGATTTTTAAATAGGTTCCTTGACTTCCAATTTTTTTCTGTGCAATATTTAGACAGCCATTTATTTTAAAATAAAAGCATTTCTCCAGTTATACTTTTATTTTTTAGTGTATTATTAGTTTGGGTTAATCAATAATAAAATGAATATTAGAGATAAACACAAAACAAAACTATTATTATTTAGTTAAAGCTCTTATTTTCTAAATTTGATTTTACATTAATGCCTTTTATACACTAAAATTTCACTATATATATGTTATACTCATTCAATGAATCAACTTAAATATTAAAATATCATAATATAAAACCTGATTACTTGTTTAATTTTTGGAGTGCAAATATTATATAATGTAACTAGGAATATACTAAAATAGTTATATTAAATTAAAAAATCATGATATTATAGAACAATGATTTATAAATAAGTCAGCAGAGCTTATTTTAACCAATTAGTAAAATGTCAAATGAAAAAAATAAAGCAAAATTACTAATGCATGCTTGGCAAGAAGACACATAACATATCTTTGATCATACTGACATTTTAAATATCATGGCCAAATTTCTGCCCTCATTAAATCATCAGTCTCAAAAACCTCTATTGCTAAAGTAATATAGTAAAATATCAATTGCTATGCATATTAAATGGCTGAGGCATATGAAAAATAAGTAAACAGACTATGTATATTAGACCCATAAGTTAGAATCCAGGCAATTCATTATCCTCCGAGAAGCTCAACTTCCCAAGTAATTTGGGGCCTGCAAATATGAATGACAATGCTTAAAAATTTAATAAAATAAAAGACAAATAGGGTTCAAAGAAAGAAGTCCAGCAAGCAAGGTGATGGCTTTCACTTGTCTGACCTAGTTTCAGATACCAGCCACACCATATGATCTCATGATCACACCAGGTATGATCTCTGAGCTCAGAGTAAAGAGTAAGCTCTGAGTACTACTGGATGTGGCCCCAAAACATTATTATTAAAAACAAAAATAGGACTAGAAGATAATAGGTGATAGGACAATTTCCTTGCATGTAGACAATACATTTTAATTTCAACAACACAAATCTCCCCTGAATCTAACTAGGATTCATTCCACAGAACAGAACTAAGAGTATGCCAAGAAACAGAGATGGCATGGCTCTAAAACAACCAATAAAGTATGTCAAATAAAAGGAATAAATAAAACACTTGCACTTCTCATTTTGTTTATGTCCTCCAATGTTAATTATAAAATGTTTTTATTATTTTACTGAAGAAAAACAGTCACTCAAAAGTATTAAAGTAAACAATAATAAAATACTCATTTTTTTTTGATTTTTTAATTTAAGAGCACAATTTTCATTGATTATCTCCAGTTATGTTTAAAACAGCAAAACTCACACCACCAAAGACAATAAAACAAGCCCTTGCTTTGGTGCTGTTACTTTAATAGCAACACTATTAACATCTTCATTGTTTTTAATGCATTGCTTCTTCACACTTTGAACCAGAGGGCCACAACAATTTTCTATGTTTTTGTTTTTCATTTGATAAACATCAAAGTGGTTTCTTGCTTCAGCATGTACTGAATAAATTAAGCAGCTTACTTGTTGAATCCATTTCCTTTATAGCTTTCTGATTGAATTGTGATGACTGATTGCTTCAATTTGACTGTGTGTAATGCATTTGCAGTTTCACAAAGTCATAGTTATTTATCTACTGGGAACAACCTTTCCTTTTGACAAATCAAAACATTAAAGGTAATAGAATATCTTAAGAACCAATGCTCAACTCAGGTTTCTCATAGGCTTAACTTACCCTGAGATGTTTTGTTTCTCCTGGGAGAACACACGTAACATTGTGATGTGACTCTTCTGTAGCTTATTTAGTTAAACCTCTCATAAATTTGTAATTCAGTACAAAGTATGTCATGAATCATTTCTTAACCCCCTTGGACTAAAACTGTGCTTAAAACTTAAAAGAACTTATACATGATCATTTTCAAATACATATATGTATATATATTATTTTATTTTATTATGTTTTTGGACCACTCAGTTATGCTCAGGATTACTTCTGGATCTGCACTCAGAAATTACTCCACTCCCAGAAGGCTCTGGAGACCATATGGGATTCAGGGGATATAGCCTGGGTTTGCCACTTGCAAGGCAAACTCTTTATCCACTGTGCTATTGCTCAGGCCCCATTCCAAAATAATTTAAATGTGAAAGCTGATCTAGGTTAGCAGTGTATCATTCAGGATCATTGAATTATTGATTTGTATTAATTCACTGATTTAACTAATACATCTTTTTAAACTATGAAATTTTCTAATTAGTGGTCTCTATATGACTTGAATATAATTGTTACTGCTAATATAACATTTAATTCACAAACATTCTTGACCTGGGTTCAATGTCCAGCGTCCTATATGATCCCTCAAGCCAGGCATGATTTCTGAGTGCATAGCCAGGAATAACCCTGAACATCGCCGTGTGAGGCCCAAAAACTGAATGCTAAAACATTAAGTCTTCATGTTTCTTTTTTTTTTTTTTTTTTGTTCTTTCTTTTTGTTGGTTTTTGGGTCACACCCAGCAGCGCTCAGGGGTTACTCCTGGCTCTATGCACAGAAATCTCTCCTGGCAAGTTCAGGGAACCATATGAGATGCCGGGATTTGAACCACCGTCCTTCTGCATGCAAGGCAAGCACCTTACCTCCATGCTATTTCTCCGGCCCCCAAGTCTTTGTGTTTCTAACATGAGATAATCTTTTGGGAGGGGTCACACCCGGCAGTGCTCCATGCTCCATGCTCAGAAATCGCTCCTGGCAGCCTCAGGGGATGCCGGGATTCGAACCAATGACCTTCTGCATGAAAGGCAAACGCCTTACCTCCATGCTGTCTCTCCAGCCCCGAGATAACCATTTTAAATCTAAAAAAATGGCATGCCTTAAAAACATAAATATAAATGAAAACGAACTCAAACATAATTTATGGTGGGTGGGCCAAAAACTTAAAAAATGAAATACCCATTAGTTTTTACTTTTGACTCAGAAACATTGTTCCTTTATATTTTACTTATTTATAATTTATTTATTATAATTTAGTAAGTTATAATAGTGTTCAATGTCATGATATCAACCCACTACCAGAAAACACAGCTACCCTCCACCTACCGCTGTTTTATTCCCAACAGAAAAATTACCCTGCTCTTCCTCCAAGCTCCAGAGGAAAATGATGACAACTAATACTGCCCATGTAGTCTAATTCTGGCTGTTACTTCTCAGTCGTTCTCGGGGGTGGGAGGGTGTATTTCCCTTTTCGCTTGAACAGCAGCCCAACCCCAACTCCCTCCAACTGAAACAACCTGGCTCTGCAATGGAAACAAATAATAACAGCAGCTGAATCATAGCTCAAAATGACTGCAGGGCTAAAAACTGGTTATTTGTTTTTGAAATTGGATTGGGCCAAGCTCCCAACCACGCAAAACTTAGCAGCCCCTGCCCACCACCAAAATCTTCTCCCGAAGAGTTCTGGCTGCCTGACAAGTCTGTGGAATTCTCAAAAGGATGGGGCAGGAGGGATGCAGATCCCTTCTTTTGCCTGAATATTAGCAGCCCCAAACCACCCCCTACACTCCCTGACAGAAATGGCCCCTGCTCCAAGACTTAACTTTATCAAGCGTCCATGGAACCAAATTTGTTTCAGATCTATCAATTCTGGACCATGCGGTTTTATCCTCAACATTTTATAGTAGTATTAGCCAGTAGTATCACAGAAAATCTAAATTGAAAGTTCCATTTAAGCTACCAACTTCAATGAACCAAAACACAATTTACACTAACCATAGTCCGGTAAATCCCTAATCTTTGACTTTAGTAACACCATGGAGAGATATAAATATAATTTCAAATTGACACTTGTTGATATGTGCTTTTATAATTAAATTTGCTTTTAGGTTGTAATAAGCAATATGATGTAAATTTGTTTTTCTCTGCTTGGAGGAAGCTATGCTGGTTGTAGGAGATCAAGGACACTGGCAAAAGGAAAGTCATGGTAGTGGTAAGAATGGTGTTTGAATATTTCATGCTTAAAACAACTGTATTGTGAACAATTTGGTAAATCGTGTGCTATAATAAAACTTAGGAAAAAATTCTGTGGTATTATATTAAAAACTGCTACTATCTACTACTTCCAATGGTAGGCGCAATCTTCCATTAGTGGCCATATATGTCATTCTCTTGAAATCTCTTGTAATCAAGTCAGTTAAATACAAAACAAATGCAGGATTAAATAGCAAATAACTTCATGTAATACTATAGTGGCATATATCTTAGCAGACAGTGAAAAATACCTATTGGTAACCTTAGAGGAATGTGGGCAGGGAAGAATATTTTGTCACAATAAAATTTCATAAGATGAGAAGGCACAGTGATATTTCATGCTGAGTGTTTAGCATGCATGTGAAGGACCCAGGTTTCATTGCTGGCACCCTATATGCTCTCCAAGACTGCTAGGAGTGATTCCTGAGCAAAGAGCCTGGAGTAATTCCTGAGTGTATATAGTGTTATAGTCCAAATATCTAAAACAAACAAGGTGTAATGAAAAGAATTCTGTACTTAAGTGATATTGTGTAATTTGTTCAAAATATTTAGGAATATCAAATTAAGTGGCCTAGCATGGAGACTTACTCTGTCAGTGTGAGCTCCTTTTAGTCTTTTAAACTTGCCTCTCTCTTATTTTCTTTATTATGTTTTCTGAGAAACTGAACTCTCTTCATCTCAGCAAAGGTGACTTTTCCAAGTTAAAGAGAACAAATATGTAAAATTCACAAAAAGAAGAAAATAGAAAGAAAATTTACTGCCTATCTTATAATATATATTTTAGGGATACAATGTATTATTAAATAATTGAACAAGACCCACTACTAGAGCTAATAAAACTTCCACACTGCCATAGGTTAGTTCTGGCCAGTTTCTGCCTTTCTTCCCATACCCCAGTTTATCACTTTTTGATGGATTCAGTCCTATAAGCAGTTTTGTTTCCATTTTCTATTATCTGCATCTTATATTTTATTCTACAAATTAATTAAATCATCCAGCATTTATCTCTCTACTCTGACACAGTTTGTTTAGCATTTACTTTCCAGTTATTCATTTTAAAAGTGAAACTTTAATCTTATTTTTAGTTATATATGTATTTATATATACAAAATGAATGCTCATTATCTTGTGAAATCAAGATATAATTTTACTAAGACATAAAATGATGCAGTAATCTAAAATATAATGAGACATAATTATAAAATAAGAATAACAACTATAATAATAACTAATTAATTATCAAATGCCAGCAAAGCAATTAGGATATTGCACTATATTTTGGCAGGCTTTTGCAAAATGACACTCAGTAAATGAAAAGTATTTGCAAAATTCAACTTTTAGAACATTCAATTTTTATAATACTAAATAACATTAACTCTTCCTGAAATATTCTATTTATTTAGATATAATTTTAACAATTTTAATAATCTGTGATATACCTCATTATATTAAACTTTTATGTCATTACAACGAAGTTTTGCATTTGATCTTAGATCTGGAAAAAATCTCTCAACTCAACTACAAGTTTTAACAGTATTTGTATTTTCTAAGGATTTTTCTATAGAAGAACATTTCACATTTGCTAGGCAAACACCCTACCACTTGCTCCACCACTCTGGTCCCTTAATGAAGTTTTTAAAGGAAACATTCTTGAACAATGTTCGCATTTACCAGTGAGAAACTGACCCTGGGAGAAATCTTATAAGCAAAATTAAATTTGTAATTTCATATTTTTAGTGTTATGAATAGGTTATTCATAGATTGTAATTCTCAGTGAGTTCTGGTAGGTGTTTTTATCTAATAATTTATCTATTAAACTATAAAAGTTGGTGATATTTTGGTTGTCCATAATTTTTTATATATACATAAAGATAAATTTTTGTGATGTTAGTAGTAATGTTTTCTTTCTTACCCAATTTCAATTATTTGAGATTTTTCTTATTAGACTGTGTTGATTTTGTGCTTGACAGAGTGATCGTGTGTGTGTGTGTGTGTGTGTGTGTGTGTGTGTGTGTGTATACATTTGTCTTGCGTGTGGCTGATCCATGTTTCATAAGAGATTGAAACTATTTTCTACTGTTATTGAGTAAAATCTTGTGTGCAGGGGCCAGAGCAGTGGTGCAAGCAGTATGGGTCATTTGCCTTGCACATGCTAACCTAGGACAGACCACAGTTCAATTCTCCGGCATCCCATATGGTCCCCAAACCAGGAGCAATCTGAGAGTATAGCCAGGAGTAATCCCTGAGCGTCACTGGTGTGGCCAAAAAATAAATAAATAAATAAAATGAAATCCTGTGTGCATTTTTTTAACTCCTTGGTCTATTATCTATTAAAGTCATTTATTTTTGATGATCTTCTATCCAGTTGTTCTAGTGTGTTTTGAAAACAGAGTTCTGTTATCAGAAAGGAATTGACCTAGATGGCCTTGCTCCTTTCCTTTCTGACCTAGATGCTTTTGCTAAGTATAAAAACTGTTAGCCTGATTTTATTTACATCCTCAGCACTTTTGATGTGCTATTATGCTGTACCTGACCTTGTTTATGACAAGTCATCAACAAACTTTGTTAGGTATCCCTTATGTGATGTTAATTTTCTTCTGTTACTTCTAATATTTTCTCTATATTTTAATATCAATGGTTAGACTCATTTGTTAGTGTGGATTGCTTGCATTTATCCTTTTAATTTTATTTACATTTTAACATTTAGTTGCATTTTTTCTTTTTTTTTTAACCAGCGTCAGCAAAATATTTAATTTAATTTATTTTATTTTAATTTTTATTTTGGGTCATACCTGATGGCATTCTGGTATATTTCTGGCTCTGCACTCAGAAATCATTCCTTTCAAGCTCATGAGAAGATATGTGATGCTGAGTATCAAACCCAGGTTGGCTGCATACAAGGCAAAGGCCATACCTGTTGTGGTACCACTCTGGCCCCATTAGGAACTTTTTTGAGAGTTGTGTTATTTTTTTTTATTTTTTAATTTTTTTGTTTGTTTTGTTTTTGGGTCACACCGGTAGTGCTCAGGGGTTACTCCTGGCTCTATGCTCAGAAATCACTCCTGGCAGGCTCCGGGAACCATATGGAATGCTGGGATTCAGTAGTTAAAATGTTTTTCAATATTTATTGCTAAGAAAAAATGTAAACTAGCAACAATAACCATAGCTTAACAGGTAATCAAGCTAAAACACAAAGGTTAAAATCCTTCAAATCTGGATTTCTCCTCATCATCATCTGTACGTCCAAACAGAGCTTCAGCTGTATCTAATGTGAGGGTATTAGCATAGCCATTGCCATCACTGAGTTCACAGATATCACTGCTGTTGGTCTCATACAAAATTACAATTACTGTTTCCTCAATGATTGTAATTGTTTTGGGTATATATTTTTATTTTTGAAATTTACCAGCGGCTGCTGCATTTCCACCGTGGCTTATATTGGAATCACAAATTTTTCCCAGTTTTTAGGGTAAAATTAGGGGGGTCGGCTTATACTCTGTTTGGCTTATGCTTGAATATATAAAGTAATTGGCTACACCCAGCTTCACATGCCCAGCACCATATATGATTCCTAAGTGCTATCACTCAGAAGCGCAGAAAGCAAAAAACTCTGTTCACCACCGACTCTACTTGCCCTACTTTTTAAAAATAGTAATGAACTCTATGTAATAGTGAAGCACATTCACGTCATCCTTCAGTGAGTACAGCCTAATACAAATACCCAATACATAACCCCAAGACTATTTTTACAGGATCCTCATATAGTTCTTTATCTGATTCTAGAAAATTATGCCTGTTTCCACTATTAATTTTGTACTTATCAGTTTCTTTTTAGTGGCTCACTGTGTTCCAAATAAGTACAGTGCCGCTAAATAACTGCAGAAATTATATATTAGAGTCAATTTTTTACCTTTGTAAAAGACAAAAGGCGGCTGCCAGTAGACAACTGGTAGGTATGAAGACTTACTTGTACAGAATGTCACTGCCATACTATGAATCATAGCAGTTACATCTTCCAATGCTTTCAGTTTAGCCCTTGTGTGTAACCCCCTGGTGAAAAAACTTGCACATGCTAGATTGAACTTGAACACTTGAAGATAGATTTTTACTGCCATTGGAGGGGGCAATCAGTTAAAAGACATGATGACAGGTTGAAAAAGAATTTTTTTTAAGTTACAAATAAAGAGACTACAAGATGGTATGTGCACATACTAGATAACAATATTGCCATCATAACCACAGAAGTTTATATAAAGGAAAAGAACAAGTCATCATATCGAGAGAAAGGTGGGTTTCAAGATTTTAGTGAAAAAATGGTAATCAAGTTGATAACCAAAATGTGACTGTGTGAGCAAAGGTCCTCACTCAAAGATGCTTCATTTTATTCGCAAATCTAAACACATATTTCTACTTAAGGGTAGGAGGGAGACTTGGACATTGGTGATGGGAATGTTGCACTGGTGATGGGTGGTGTTCTTTACATGACTGAAACCCAAAAACAATCATGTATGTAATCAAGGTGTTTAAATAAAAAAATTAAAATTAAAAAAAAATAAGTAAAAAAAAAAAAAGAGTTTCTTTTAATGTTATATTATGGACATGATGAATAAAGAGTTTCTACCCTATAGAATCTTTTTGGCTTTTAACTTTGAATACAGCACTTTTGGGAAGAAGGGTTCAAGGTACATGACATTTTTGGTATGCATTGTCTGAGTACAAACTGCATATTATGAGAAATGGTCATGGGGAAGAAAAGATGAAGTCGTTATGTTGACCAAATTTGCTTAAGCAATCACTTCCTGAATTGGGTGGGATAAGAAATTTAGACAGTATCTCCAACTACAGTATTGGATTAGAAGCTGACAAAATAATTTTCCCATATTCTATCTTCTTTATTTTTCATACAAGCTACAGAATTTGAACAGCTGACATATAAGAAGCCATAGTATTATTATTTAATTTTATATTCATTTTGGGAAGAAATCCAGCTAAAACTGTTTTCCCCAATATCAGTGCTCATAGAATAATCCTAGCAAAACTCAGAGATCACAATTGTGCTGGAGATTCAAACAGGTAACTACCATTAAGTACCTTACCTCCTATATTATATCTCTGCATCAAGGAAAATATTTTAAAATGGAATCACAGGAAACAAAAACAGGAAAAATAAAAACTGTAAAGGAAGGATGCAGAGGGGGCTTGGATAATGGGAAGATTGCACTGGTGAAGAAACCCAACTGCAAACATGTCTGAAATCATGGTTCTTAAATAAAGATATTCTAAAAAAATTAAAAACTTATTTTTTAAAAGTCTATTGAGTATTAGGATTTACAATATTTCTAATTTTAATTATTCTAACATTACATCTATCTCAGAGAAAAATCTCCATTAGTATCTCAAGCAACTTCCCAGTCTGTTTTTCCATTTATATTAAGTTCTATAGACAAAATCTTCAGTTATGTTCAAAATAATTTTTGATAAGAGTCATGCTAGAAACCCTGGACTGGGTAAAATATAACTGAGTCATACACCATTTTTTAATAAATCAGGGGAATAAATGCTCCCATTACAAGGACTCATCATAATGGACTTTGGTCAGAACACAATCAGTAGAAAATGATTTATAGCCAACAAAACCCTGAGCTTGTTAATCATAATTAAGTCTTTTCCTAGACCATATCTTTATCTATTCTTTAAGATGAAAACATTCTCCTACTTCCTTATCTCCTTGGGCACACTTTTAACATTTTACCTAAACTTATGTTTAATTAGCAATTATTTTCACTCAAAATAAATTATTTTTGCTTTTTCAGTTCAAATTTCTGAAATTTTAGATTAATAGCTTGTACACATTGTAGCTAAAAGGATAGAAAGTGTAGTGATAATAAGTTGGCCATAGGGGCCTGGAGAGATAGCACAGAGGCGTTTGCCTTGCAAGCAACTGAACCAGGACCAAAGGTGTTTGGTTCGAATCCTGGTGTCCCATATAGTCCCCCGTGCCTGCCAGGAGCTATTTCTCAGCAGACAACCAGGAGTAACCCCTGAGCACTGCTGGGTGTGACCCAAAAAACCAAAAAAAAAAAAAAAAAGAAAAAAAAGTTGGCCAACTTTAGTGCATTATCTTGAATGAATAATTCTTCATTTGCTTACTATTCTTCAGGCAATTTCAGAAACTTTTGATAAAAAAAAATGTATCAGTTAAATTACCATTTTTGTTGAACAAAGATCTGTACATATGTGATATGAATCTCATTTTATATAATTTTATTGTTTTCATTCTGAATCCTCATTGGCAATTAGTAATACAATTATTTTTATTCTGTATTTGTATTTGTAGTGTTAGGAATAGAACCTCATTCATGAAAAAAAGTGGCCTACTGTTTATCTATCTCCCTGGTTTTAGCCTTTTACAGATACAGTTTGGGCTTATAAATTAAAAAAATAAAATAAAAGTAGATCATTTCTAGTGGTTGCTGTTCAGATTGTATAACTTACTTTAGCAAATACAGTTGTAGACATAGTTCTTATCAGAACATGGTATCTGTCTTTTCACACAATAAAAAACACCTTTTGGATGAGGTTTATATACTGTGTTGCATCACTGGTTTTCTCATCTCGGCAGTTTTGTAAATCTAATTATAAGATATATGCAGCAGTTGCTAGCTCCCATTAATGGAAATGGATGCATCAGTAACCCCATTTTAAAGAGTCTAAATAAACTAATACTCTATCTCTAAAGCAGACCCATGCTATTTAAACCTTTCTTTCCAGCTAAGCACAAGGACAGTAAATTATCATAAATCAAAGCACACTGATATATATCTGTATATATATCACACACACACACACATATATATATGGCAAAAGAAGCAAATCATTAATGAATGACCATCTCCATCCTCAGAACTATACCCTGTCCTTACCTTTTTGATCTAGGATAAGTTTAAAATGTTTTTTTACTTGAGAATCATCAAAATAATTCCAATTAAAAAGCAGAAAAAAGACACTAGCTAGATTTTAAAAAGCAATTGTCATAGAAATATTAAAATAATAGAAAAATAACGACTTGAAATGGATAATGAGAATAAGAAGGAGAGTTCAAAAATAAAATGCCTCCGTGCTGTCTAAAAATCTTTCTTATTGTGTATAAATACATGTAAAAATATGCTTGTTGGTGACCAAATTGTGCCTATTTGCTATAATTTTATTTTATTTTTGGTTGTTTCATTCTCATTTGGAGGCCATATCTAATTGTGCTGGGGGATTACTGCTGGCTCTATGCTCAGAGATCTCTTTTGGTGGGCTTAGGGCTCCATACAGGGAGCTAGAGATTAATTAGAAATTGATGGTATAAAAAAATAATGTTTGCAATACTTCCCAAATAGTCTGGTTTTGACTGTTATTTCTGTTTAATTCTCAGAAAATATGGGTCGGATCTCCTTTTCTGCATGAACGAAATAGCCCAGTACCTCACCCCTACACTCTGACAGAAATAATTCACTCAACTACACAACTTAACCTTATCAAACTTCAAAGACATCAAATGTATTTCATATATATAAATCCTGGACTACAAGACTACTTGCCTTAATTTTTAATTGTGTTTTTTTTAATTGAACAATCACTATTTAGAAAGTTATTGATAGTTTAATGGTAATTTTACCACCCATGTCAACTTCCCTCTTCCAGTGCTTCCATACTCTATTTCTTAACCCCAATTCCAAGCCCCATCTGGGACATTCACAGGCATATTTCAAAAGTCAGTGTTTGTTTTCAGCTTAGACATCATGTTTTCAGTGTAATGTTGAATCTGTTTTTAGTTACACAGCACTAACATCCTTCATCATCATCAATATAAACAAAGCCCTCCCATAGCTTCACTTTCTCATCTGCTTCCTTTTAGCCTCTCTCCTCTTCTCGAAGTTCTGGGGTCAAAAATGAACGTGACATCCATTTATTATGCCATTAGATTTCCTAATTTACTTCTATATATCACAAATAAATAATAAGAAAAATAGGAACCTTAATGGTAATTAAAAAATAGCAAATACTGGGGCCGGAGCAATAGCGCAGCGGTTAGAGAATTTGCCTTGCAGAGGCTAACTCAGGACGGACCTTGGTTCGATCCCCTGGAGTTCCAAATGGTCCCTCAAGCCAAGAGCGATTTCAGAGCACAGCCAGAAGTAACCCCGGAGTGTCACCAAGTGTGGCCAAAAAACTAAATAACTAAATAAATAAATAGCAACTAATCTGCAATAATAGAAATTATTCTGCTTCTCATATAGCTTACACTGTCATTTAAAGACAATTAATAGCATTTGTATAAAATAGTATTGTTTTTATGTTTATTTGTATATTAGTACTTAATTTTAAAAAATACTAATTTCTCAGATCTAAACCATTTTCCATTGTGTTGTTTGTATGAATTACCTTCACTGAAATCTGGTTATTCTAGAGGAAACACCTTAGGGCTATACAGTTAATAAAACTTTTGAGACACAAAAACAATATCTTCATTGTCTTTTCTGACCTCATTTGAATGTGACTGTGTCTTGAGTCACAAAATATTTATCAGGAAGTGGGATAAAAATCTTGTATCAAGTATGATAACAATCTTTAAAAAATACTTTATAAAGTCATATTTTATTTAATTAGCTAATTAACTTCTTTCCCACCTAGTGGTACTCAAGGGTTATTCCTTGTTCTCACCTTGAAATCACTATAGGTATGTTTGGGAAACTCTATGGAATGCTAAAAATTGAACCCAAGTCAAAAGCATGCAAGGCAAATGCCCTACATACTACTATACGATATCATTCTGACAATGATCTTCAGAACATTTTACATACAAATGACCATAGCTAAGACCAGGGTATTTAGACTTTACATTAATCACAGTTCCAGAGTTTGCATTTAAAAATGAAGGTAATTATTTGCATGATATGGTCTTTGACTTATATAAATCATGCATAAATTATCCACTATCCAGATTCTGATAGAGTTGTACTGAGTGTGTAAATTTTGAAGGGAAGCATCAGAATTAACAAAGTCTTTATTTCAGCATGTAAATATTCCTAAATTATTTTTTATTTGTAAGCTGCAAATGGAATGACTACTTCTCTGTACATAGTGAACCTTTGTATTATGTTTAAATAGATAAAGATGGGTGATGTCTAAGGTCAACTATAAGTCACTTAACCTATTCTTCCAAAGTATCATTTTTCTACCTATTTCACAATCATCTGGTTATTAAGCAAGTTTAAATACATCTGTCTGTTTATGTAAGTACATTGCAAGCACTTTTATAACTCAGTCACCACTCAGTATATGTTAAATGTCATTGAGTTAATGAATACCAATGAATGACCAAATAATGGTAAGTAGGATTGATACCTATTTACCTACAAATACAAATTGAATCTATATAATTTTTTAAGCTCATTGTTGATGGTGAAGTAAAATAGTCTCATTGAGGAGAATGTGACAGATTGAAATAGAAAAAGAGAGAAACAGAGAGAATCAGAGCCATGTAGAAAAGTTACAAACTGGGTCTGGAATGAAGTTAATTCTCAGATTGTGCATTCCCAGAAAGCAAAAAAATAATGTACAACTAAAGTAGAGGGTGTGCTGAATCCATTATCACATGAACTGTAAGATAAGAAAATAACATATGAATCATGACCTGGGACATGTGTGACTCTATAATAGACTCAGTGGTACATATGCATTTTTAACCATATCTTTGTCTCCTTTTAAAAGTCTTCTTGCCTTCTATTTTCTTCGGATTCTTTATGACAGTATTTTTTGGAAAACAGTTCTAAGTTTAAGATGTTCTTCCTACTAAACACCTACTTTTGTAGGTGATAGATATTATGTAAGAAACTGGTTCAATGTTTGCTAGATAATCATAATTTGGAGTTCAATCAAAAATATAGAAAATTTAGAGAAAAACAATAGGATCAATTCAGGACTGAAAAGCAGTGAAACAATATCAACATAAGAGGTCAGTAGTGGACACAGGATGGAAGTTGGTAAATTGAACTGAGAAATAGGCAAGAGGAAGAATTATTGGTATTATGGGAAAATAATTTAGGGAGTAATTTATAATGAAAAGGAAAAGGACAAGTCAGTTCTTTAGAACATGCATTTAATATTTCAGAAATAAATGATACAAATGAAGTTTTATAGAAGTTTAATATATTATGTGTGTTTCATGAACTACACAGTAGTTTGAGAATATTTAAGAGCATAGAATTTAGAACTTCAAAAACTAAATGCAATCATTATAGAGCCCTCCCATATTGAAAACAAATCCAAGATACCAAATAATCTAGTTTTACTTTCTAATAATATTTTTATTTAAGCAACATGATTACAAACATGTTTGTAGTTGAGTTTTAATTATAAAAAAGAATAATGCCCTTCGCTTGTGCAACCTTCGCACTGCCAATGACCTCCATCTCCCTCCTCTCCCACCCTCTGCCTGTATGCAAGACAGACATTCTATTTGTCTCACTCATTACCATTGTAAAGATAGTAGTTAGTGTAGTTATTTCTCTAACTGCACTCACCACTTTTTGTGATAAGCTTCATATCATGGGCCAGTTCTTCCAGCCCTAATCTCTTTTATTTCTGGGTATTATTACAATAATGTCTTATATTTATTTTAAATCCTACAGATGAGTGAGACTTTCTGTGTATACATCTCTCCCTCTGACTTATTTCACTAAGCATAATAGTTTCCAAATCCATTCATTTAGAGGAAAATTCATGACTTAATTTTTTCTGATTGCTTCACAGTATTCTATCCTGTATAATGGACCACAGTTTCTTTGTCCACTCATCTATTGTTGAGTATCTGAGTTGTGTCCAGATTTTGGCTATTGTAAATAGTGCTGCAATAAATATATATATATGTGCAGAAGGCATTTTTGTATAGTGTTTTTGTGTTCCTAGGGTATACCCCTAGATGTGATTTAGCTGGATCATATGGGAGCTCAATTTTCATTTATTTGCAGATTATCCATATTGTTTTCCTTGTAAAGTGGACTAGATGAAATTGTTACCAGCAGTGAATAAGAGTACCTTTTTCCCCACATCCCAGCCAGCACTGATTGTTCTTGCTCATTGTGAAGTGTGCCAGTCTCTGTGGTGTGAGCTGGTAATTCATTGTTGTTTTGATTTGTATCTCTCTGAAGATTAGTGATGTGGATCATTATTTCATGTACATTTCTTCTCACTTTTTGATGGGGTGAGATTTTTTTCTTGTTAAGTTCTGTCAGTACCTTATATATCTTAGATATTAGCCCTTATCTGATTTGTATTAGGTGAATAGAATCTCTAATTCTGTAGCCAAATAATCTAGTTTTAAATGTTCTAATTTCTAATAATTTGTTCTGACAAATAATAATTTGGCCAAGTATCTCTCGAAGAAGACCTTTGAGTATTGCCCAAAAGAAATGGGGGGGGGGATTGGGCCACACCCATGATGCTAAGGGTTACTCCTGGATATGCTCTCAAGAAATCACTCCTGGCTTGGGGGACCATATGGGACACCAGGAAATTGAACCACAGTCTGTTCTAGGTTAGTGCCGGCAAGGCAGAAACCTTACCGCTCCACGCCATCGCTCTGGCCCTATGCTCAAAAGAAATTTTAACAAACAAAAAACTGATTAATAATCTTTAATCTTTTACTTCTATTAAAAATGTAGTGATTAGTTGTCTAAATAATTACAAATAATTTTGTTTCATATGTTATTATGTCTCTATTTTGTTTTAAGACATAATATATTTCCTCAAACATCAACTTTCCTATTTTTTAAATAGCTTATTAAATTTGAAAGAATATGTGCTATTATACTTTTTCAGTGTTTTGTGTTTTAGTTTTTTTACAGTGCTTAATAGAGGAAACAAGAAGCAACTATTAAAACCACTTGTTCCTTAAATAAGATCAATTTTTCTCTTAAAAATCTGGCAGACAGCCATTATTATTCAAATTTAGAATGAGAAGCAATAATGATTGTTTTATAAAAACATATTAATAACTAAACGATTTACAATAATTCTCTAAAAGAATTGCATTCAGTGACACATAAAACCAAGTTGCTTCTTGTATGAATGCATATTTTTTCTAATTATACAGCAAATTACATGGTTCACCCATAAATCAAAACTAATATATAATAGATTAGTATAAATGTGAACAATTCATATCTCAGACTCTGATCACAAAGTAGGAAAAATTAGCAATGTAAGAAATGCTATTTAATTTTTTTCTATACTCACTCTTTTAAAAAATCATAGTAAAGAAAGTATGCCTTAAATAAATAGTACAAAACCAAAAATCAGAATTATATACTCATAATAAGAGCATATATTTAAGTATGGACTAAAAGAATAGGCAAATGCTGATCTCATCACTTCCCTAACATCCTGCAAGTAGCCATGGAGGCACCTGAGGACTGGCAGGCAGACCTAGTACTCCCTGTTATTGCAGATCCCAGGCAACATTTCACTCAGAATCGGTGATATTGAAATGGCAAGGCTAGTTGACCAAATGTCTCCAGGAGTAGACCTTTGAGTATTGCTTGGAAGACCTCATTGCCCAAAAGAAATTTTAACAAACAAAAAATGACTAATAGATTTTAGTCCTTCATTCAAAATGTAATGATTAATTATTTAAAAATGGAAGGAAGGAAGGAAGGAAGGAAGGAAGGAAGGAAGGAAGGAAGGAAGGAAGGAAGGAAGGAAGGAAGGAAGGAAGGAAGGAAGGAAGGAAGGAAGGAAGGAAGGATGGAAGGTAGGAAGGAAGGAAGGAAGGAAGGATGGAAGGTAGGAAGGAAGGAAGGAAGGAAGGAAGGAAGGAAGGAAGGTAGGAAGGAAGGAAGGAAGGAAGGAAGGAAGGATGGAAGGTAGGAAGGAAGGAAGGAAGGAAGGAAGGAAGGAAGGAAGGAAGGAAAGAGGAAGGAAGGAAGGAAGGAAGGAAGGAAGGAAGGAAGGAAGGAAGGAAGGAAGGAAGGAAGGAAGGAAGGAAGGAAGGAAGGAAGGAAGGAAGGAAGGAAGGAAGGAAGGAAGGAAGGAAGGAAGGAGAGAGATGGTAAAGCAGGTAAAGCAAAATCTGCCCTGTGCTTAATACTGGTTTGATTTAAATCACTTTCAGGAATGAACTCTGTGCTCAGATCCAAGTGTAAGCCCTGAGCATTATCAAGTATGGAGCCCAAAACAAGCAAAAGCACTATAATTGATGAATCAGTTAGTCATGATTGCAGGTTGAAAACCAATTGGAACAAAGCATCTACCTATACTCATCACTGTATTGAATTTTAACAGATAATTTGATCCAAACTTCCTGATTACATTGTTTATATGGCTTGTTCTAGAGCTATTGTTTACAATAATTTAACTCTTATTCTTGATAAAAAAAATCTATATTTTTAGACTTCTGCTTCCATATTTGAAAGGCTAGGATCCTATTTTTTTGTATATAAAAACAATTAAGAGATAATGGGACTAAAGGGATTAAAGTGCTGACAATAAATTTTCCATTCAAACTTGTGCAAGCCATGCTATATTCAGTCAATAATATTCTAAGAGTAAAATGGACAATTTTATGCATTCCACTTTTGAGAGCACCCTAAATATTATAAGTACCCTCATATATCTCTGAACAAGAACACTTTCCTGAAGCATTGGAAACTTTCACACTGTTTTATATTAGGAGAGTCAATACCAGATTTTTAGACTGATTATGGTCATAGTGGCATTGAGAGGATCTATATTTAGCCCAGCCATCCTTTAAAGAAAAGATTCCACGGGGCTGGAGAAGGTATGTTTATTAGGTGCTTGCCTTGCTCAAGCCTATCCTCTGTTTGATCTCCAGCATCCTCTATGGTCTCCTGAGCACTGCCAAGAGTAATTCTTGAGTGTAGAGCCAGAAGTAATCACTGAGCTTGCTGTGTGTGAACCCAAACAAAACAAACTAATTCCAGGGGCTAGAGCAATACTACAGCCGGCAGGTCATCTGCCTTGCATGAACCAGACATAAACTCTGAGAACCATTGGGTATGTTCTGAAAACAAAACAATACAAGACAAGGAAGAAAGAATTTACTTCCTACTTTACTGACAGAACTGTTGGCTTCTTCCACTCGTTCTGCAACAGTTAAAGAATCTTAAGTCCTTTGGACTGTCATTTACTTTTGACATCAGAGTCTAACACATCCCACAGGTCTACTTGTGGAAAATGCCAATGCCTTCTTGGGTCACCAGAGTCACTTGGGCAAACCTGTAGATCATTAATATGTGATGGTCAGCTCTACTGTAGGATCCCAGATTCTAATCTGGGCTGTCCTACTTAAAAAGTAATCTATTTAAAAAAATTATCTAAGTTTTCAGTCAGAAACTAGAACTGTGTGGTTTCCTGAAGCCTTTATTACACATCTGCAAATAAATTATGTCATTTTTAAAATTTATAAATTTATAAAATTATAAATTTATAATTTATAAAATTTCCTATATAACTCTTGACATGTACACATTTAAGAGATTACAGCAATGTTTCTCAAAAAGTATAATTTTTTTCATCCCCTCCATGACCAACTTGACCTGCAGATGATACTTTTGGTTATGAAAATTACAGAAACTTGAGTGCCATAGGTATATTAGTAAGTACTCCAAAATATTTAACAACACACAACAAAAATAATTCTGGCTAAAACTGTTGAGTGAAAGGTTGAACACGCGTGTTAAATAAAACTGTTTGTCAATATTAGCTTTCCTCCTTACCCACACAGAATCTCAGATAATTTACACAAGTGGCTTTAAATCTCAAGTTCTAGGAGTCTAATCAGAATCTTGATTCCATTAAAAATAGTTCATCATTTTCACCTTAAAAAGACAAGACAAATGCACCTTTAAAAAATGCACACTTCAGCAATTGTGAACTTAAGAAGCAGTCCAATGTCTAATCATTTCTTAGACTTTACAAATTATGCTTCTACAACATTCTATGATGGGAAACAATACATAGAATATAGAATATTTCTATAGAATCACTTGACAAGAGGAAAGTCACTTTCACTAATGTCGTTTAATTATAAAAATGGTGAGATTTTAAAAATGAATGTTGAGACAGGAGTTTTTTTTTAAGGATCATCTCATGTAGGGTATACAAGGCCGCTGAATTTGTTCTTAGGAATTTATTTCATAGATAGTATTCTGACAAAAACAGAAATGCTAGCATCTAAAACATTATGAATTGTGGATACATAGGCAATTTTGATAATCTTTGGAGAGACATTGTAAAATTATTCTATCAGTATTTTTATAATGTTACTATTGTTATCATTTCTACTTCTGACGTTCATTAAAGATAGAAGTTATTTTGCTTATCAATTACTGATTTGAATTTTACATTAAATATGCATAAGAGATAATGCATAGTTAAAAGTAATTTCCTAGATTATGATGCTTAAAAAGTATGTTTATTTAGGGGCCAGAGTGATAGCGCAGCAGTAGGGGTGTTTGCTTTGCATGTGGCCAACACAGAATGGATCATGGTTCAAATCCCGGCATCCTTGTGGTCTCCCAATCCTGCCAGAAGCGATTCCAGCACAAAGCCAGGAATAATCTCTGAATGCCATCGGGTGTGACCCAAAAACCACACACACACACACACACACACACACACACACACACACACACAAGTATATTTAGGAGTTGGAGTGGTGGCGCTAGAGGTAAGGCGTCTGCCTTGCAAGTGCTAGACTAGGACAGACCAAGGTTTAATCCCCTGGCATCCCATATGGTCCCCCCCAAGCCAGAAATGATTTCTGAGTGCAAAGTCAACTGGTGTGCCCCATAATCAAAAAACAAAACAGAAACAAAAAAAGTATATTTATTTAATTTTTCTCAAATATATATATATATTGCAAGATAGACTGATAAAAATGTTTTCATTCATATATACATGCAAACATAATATTTCAATTATCTAATATCCTTTTTATAATAAACTTGTGTATTTCAATGACCTCATCATTCATCCTAGACTATTTGTAAGAATGAATTTTTCAACCTGTATTGTCACTTGTTAGTTTTACAGCTAGAAATCAATAAATTCTGAACTCCAAATCACAGAATTGCAAGGAAAAAAAAAACAAGATAATGTACTACATTCTCCTTGATGATCCTCTTGGGCAAGTGAATTAAGTAAGATTAAGATAATTTTTTTTCACTCATCCCTTCAATAAATATTTATTGAATATTCTGTGAGTATTTTAAATTATACTCTTCTGAAAGGAGACTGGATCTTTTTAATCAATCTAAAGAACACTAAATCACTTACCTAATTTACTGACATGATATATGACCAAGCAGATTTTTTAATACAGTGGATTTACTTGGAGAGCATGATTATACAAATAGTATTTTAAAAAAAGAATGAATAACAAGGCAATAAAGGATAATGTCAGTTGAATACTATCACACTTCTCAAATTATACTAAAATTCCTATAAAATTAATACAAAAATAATGCTCTCCAATTTTGTATAAATAACATGTTATTGATATGGCTAGGTACAACTCAGGATCTTTTAATGACAATAATATTTTTCGAATCCTTCACAGTGAAGTTCCTCACTCAATCCACCATATTACTTTTTTGTTTTTATTACCAGTATAGAAATGACTGATAAATCAAATGTGATTTTTTTGGTATCCACAAACACTTTTCTAAGAAGTAACTTATTTCTCAGGAAGTAATCCACTTCTCTTGTCCTGTTTTTGATTCGTTGCTGGAGGGGGGGGTGCACAGTGCCCAAAACTGAGCTTTTCTTAGGGCTGACTCCTAGCTCTGTTTTTAGATCACTCGGGATCATACTCAAACAACCATATGTGGTACTCAGAAGCAAACATATTCAATGAAATGTAAGGCAAGAACTTTAGCCACTAAGACATATTCTGCCCAGTAACCCATAATTTTTATCTTTTGTGTTTTTTTTTGTACTTCTTAGCTATAACTACTATATTTTCAGTTTATATATGTTACCACTGAACTGTTACTACTAAAAACTTGTTTTATTTATATTTATTTCACACAAATCCAAAGGTGTAACAAAAAGAATATTAATTTAGATTTGATTTCCTATTTTTCAGTTTTTGTTCATATATTATACAACTTATATTTTTGTTTCTTGTAAAACACTGTTCAAAAAGTATGTTTATATTTCTTGAATAACATTTGCTTTTCATTAATTCTATGTGGTCATCTAATTTCCACAGAACTCAAAATTATATATACACTTATATATGTGTAATGCTAATACTTATTATTTACAGTTATTTTATATTAATTTAATTGAATTAATTAATTTATTTATTTTTGTTTTGTTTTTTGGGTCTCACCCAGCAGCGTTCAGGGATTACTCCTGGCTCTACACTCAGAAATCGCTCCAGCAGGCTCACAGGACCATATGGGATGCTGGGATTTGAACCACTGTTCTTCTGCATGAAAGGCAAATGCCTTACCTCTATACTATCTCTCCAACCCTTTTATACTTAATTTTAACAGTTTTATATACTTAGTAGTAACAGAATTATAAATATGCAGTTATCATATTTTCTATAAATTTATATTAATTATAATTTAAAAGTGCACTAAAATATAATCTTGAGAAAGTGCTTCTTGATGACTTTCAAATGCAAATGTTAAAAGGACCTTTTAGTAATATCTTTTTATTCTGACATATTACCAACAATTTAAGGTAAATTTCTTTGTTTTTAAAAATAATGCACTGGGCTCCCTGTGTGTGACACCAGGCGGGGAAAATCCGCGAAAGCACACCGGCCCAGTGGGGCTCAACTGTGAAAGACTGTGAGTGTGACCTGTCTATGTCTGTCTACTGTCCTCTTGCGTGAAACTCTTGCGAGTGGGGCAAGGAGAGGCTCCAGAAACCTAGCTCGCCCAGACGCCATTTTCAGGGAGGGACTTCAGAGCATAAAAACCGGCTAAGCATTGCAAAAGCCGGCTCCCTGTGTGTGACACCAGGCAGGGAAAATCCGCAAAAGCACACCGGCCCAGTGGGGCTCAACTGTGAAAGACTGTGAGTGTGACCTGTCTATGTCTGTCTACTGTCCTCTTGCATGAAACTCTTGCGAGTGGGGCAAGGAGAGGCTCCAGAAACCTCACTCGCCCAGACGCCATTTTCAGGGAGGGACTTCAGAGCATAAAAACCGGCTAAGCTTTGCAAAAGCCGGCTCCCTGTGTGTGACACCAGGCGGGGAAAATCCGCGAAAGCACACCGGCCCAGTGGGGCTCAACTGTGAAAGACTGTGAGTGTGACCTGTCTATGTCTGTCTACTGTCCTCTTGCGTGAAACTCTTGCGAGTGGGGCAAAAAGAGGCTCCAGAGGAGCACGGACGCTCCGCTTCGCTACGCGGCCGTGCACTCTTTCTAAGGAAAGAAATCCATTGCAACAAGAAGGAAAAATCACACTAAGAACGGCGCTATATCACAGAAGCAAACATTTCTCTCTGGACTGTCTTCTCTGTTGCATGCTCGGGCCTAAGATTTGACCCAGTGTGAGGCTTCATCCACGGAGGACTCCCCTCCCTTAGAGGCAAGTCAGCCCATCCAGAAAGGGAGGAGCCAGAGGAGTGTGCTGCCCACATCATATAGACAATGAATACCACCACAACACGTAGAAAAACCCACAATACAAGTGTGACAATGGGGAAACAACGCAGGCCAGCATCAGACATAGAGAATGAAGATGACAATTCTGAGGACCAGATAACGACTGACCAACTAATCAACCTCTCAGATAAGGACTTTAGACTAGCAATATGGAAGATGCTCAACAGACTCCAAGAAACCATGGATCGAGTTGAACAGAACACTAATAAGAACCAAGAAAATATGAAGGCAGAAATCACAAAACTCCAAACTGAAATAACATGTCAACTAACAGGACTGAAAAAGTCAGTAAACAAAGTGAATGACAAAATGGATAAGCTCTGGGACAGGGTATCAGAAGCTGAGAATAGACTTGGTGCTGTGGAAGATGAGATACATAACAATTCCATACAGCAGGAGAGATTGGACAAAAAACTTAAAGCAAATGAGCAGACAATGGAAAAATTAGTCAAAGAATGGGAACGGACGAAAATAGAAGTCTATGATAAGATCAACAGAAACAACTTAAGAATCATTGGAGTCCCAGAGACCCAGGAAGAAAATTTCCAGGAAGAATCAATGGTCAAGAACATCATTAAAGAGAAACTTCCAGAGTTAAAGAATATATGTGATCAAATCCTGCATGCCCGAAGAGTACCAACCAAAAGAGACTCCAGAAAAACCACCCCAAGACACATCCTAGTCACAATGACAAATCCCACAGATAGAGACAGAATTCTGAAAACAGCAAGATCAAAAGGGGAAATCACGTTCAAGCAAGCTTCCCTGAGATTTACAGCAGACCTGTCACCAGAAACACTCAATGCCAGAAAGCAGTGGTGGGATATTGTGACAAGACTGAATGAAATGAATGCTTCACCCAGAATACTATACCCAGCAAAACTCACTTTCCGGTTTGATGGAAGAATACATGGTTTCACAGACAAAAAACAGCTCAAAACCTCACAGACACAAAACCAGTCTTAAGAGAAAAACTGAAAGACCTAATCTAAGACAAGACTACCCAAAAGACACACCAAATTTTGAAATAAAGATGGCGTTAAATCCCAGGACAATTCTTTCTCTCAACGTCAATGGACTAAATGCACCAGTTAAGAGACACAGAGTGGCTAAATGGATCAAAAAACTCAATCCAACCTTCTGCTGCCTACAAGAAACGCACCTGAATAGTCAGAACAAACATAGACTCAAAATAAAAGGCTGGAGAAAAATTATCCAAGCAAACAACACCCATAAAAAAGCTGGAGTGGCCATACTAATATCAGATAATGCAAACTTTATACTCAGGAAGGTTGTAAGGGACAAAGACGGACATTTTATATTAATCAAGGGGTACGTAGAGCAGGAAGAATTCACTCTCCTAAACATATATGCACCAAATGAGGGGCCAGCAAAATATTTAATACAACTGTTGACAAATCTGAAAAATAATATCAACAACAACACAATAATTGTGGGGGACCTTAACACGGCTTTGTCAACACTGGACAGGTCAACCAGACTGAAACCCAACAAGAATATACTAGACCTGAGGAGAGAAATGGAAGAAAGAGGCCTCGTGGATATATATAGGACACTCCATCCCCAGAAACCTGGATACACATTCTTCTCCAATGTACATGGGACATTCTCCAGGATAGACTACATGCTGGCACATAAAACATACCTCCATAAGATCAAGAGGATAGAAATTTTGCAGACTACCTTCGCTGACCACAAGGCTCTGAAATTATTTGTGAACTCCAAAGGGACTCAGAAGAAACACTTTAACACCTGGAAGTTAAACAGCCTCATGCTCAATAACCAGTCGGTCCGAGATGAAATCAAGGAGGAAATAAAAAGGTTCCTGGAAACAAATGACAATAAAGACACAAACTCTCAGAACTTATGGGACACAGCAAAAGCAGTACTGAGAGGAAAATTTATAGCTTTGCAAGCACACATCAGGAAGGAAGAAGGAGCTTACCTGAGTAGCTTAATGACACAGCTAATAGAACTAGAAAATGCTCAACAAAAGGACCCAAGAATAGGAAGACAGAAGGAAATAACAAAGCTGAGAGCAGAAATCAACGAAGTGGAAACTCAAAAAACAATCCGAAAGATCAACGAAAGCAGAAGTTGGTTCTTTGAAAAAATAAACAAGATTGATAGACCACTGGCAAACCTAACAAAGAAAGAGAGAGAGAGAAACTTGATAACTCGTATCAGGAATGAAAAAGGAGAGATCACTACTAATATGACAGAGATTCAAAGGGTAATCAGAAACTACTTTGAAAAACTCTACGCCACTAAAAATGAGAACCTGGAAGAAATGGATAAATTCTTGGACTCTTATAATCTTCCACGGTTGAAGGAAGAGGATGTAGCATATCTAAACACCCCCATCACCATTGATGAAATTAAAACAGTAATCAAATGTCTGCCGAAAACAAAAGCCCAGGTCCAGATGGATTCACTAATGAATTCTATCAAACTTTCCAAGAGGAACTACTGCCAATCTTGGCAAGACTCTTTCATGAAATTGAACAAACAGAAACACTTCCAAATAGCTTTTATGAAGCCAACATCACCTTGATACCTAAACCAGACAGAGACGCTACCAAAAAAGAAAATTACAGACCAATATCACTGATGAATGCAGATGCAAAGATCCTCAACAAAATCCTGGCAAATAGGATTCAATGCCTCGTTAAGAAGATCATCCAGTACAGTACGATCAAGTAGGTTTCATCCCAGGAATGCAAGGCTGGTTTAACATCCGTAAATCTATCAACATAATACACAACATCAATAACAAGAAAAATAAAAACCACATGATCATATCAATAGATGCAGAGAAAGCATTTGATAAGGTCCAACACCCATTCTTGATCAAAACTCTCAGCAAGATGGGAATGGAGGGAACCTTTCTCAATATATTGAAGGCCATCTACCACAAGCCAGTGGCAAATATTATCCTCAATGGAGAAAAACTGAAAGCCTTCCCTCTAAATTCTGGCACAAGACAAGGCTGTCCTGTCTCACCACTCCTATTCAACATAGCACTGGAAGTACTTGCTATAGCGATTAGGCAAGAAAAGGATATCAAGGGAATCCAGATAGGAAAGGAAGAAGTCAAGCTCTCACTGTTTGCAGATGACATGATACTCTACTTAGAAAACCCTAAAGACTCTATCAAAAAGCTTCTAGAAACAATAGACTCATATAGCAAGGTGGCAGGCTACAAAATTAACACACAAAAATCAATGGCCTTTCTATATACCAATAGTAATAAGGATGAAATGGACATTAAGAAAACAACCCCATTCACAATAGTGCCACACAAACTCAAATATCTTGGAATCAACTTGACTAAATATGTGAAGGACCTATACAAAGAAAACTATAAAACTCTGCTCCAAGAAATAAGAGAGGACACACGGAAATGGAAATGCATACCCTGCTCATGGATTGGCAGGATTAACATCATCAAAATGTCAATACTCCCCAAGGCATTATACAGATTTAATGCCATCCCTCTAAAGATACCCATGACATTCTTCAAAGAAGTGAATCAGACACTTTTGAAATTCATTTGGAACAATAAACACCCTCGAATAGCTAAAGCAATCATTGGGAAAAAGAATATGGGAGGAATTACTTTCCCCAACTTTAAACTGTACTACAAAGCAACAGTTATCAAAACAGCATGGTATTGGAATAAGGATAGGTCCTCAGATCAGTGGAATAGGCTTGAATACTCAGAAAATGTTTCCCAGATATACAATCACCTAATTTTTGATAAAGGAGCAAGAAATCCTAAATGGAGCAGGGAAAGCCTCTTCAACAAGTGGTGTTGGCACAATTGGATAGCCACTTGCAAAAAATTAAACTTAGACCCCCAGCTAACATCATGTACAAAGGTAAAATCCAAATGGATTAAAGACCTCGATATTAGCCCCAAAACCATAAGATATATAGAACAGCACATAGGCAAAACACTCCAGGACATTATAGGCATCTTCAAAGAGGAAACTGCACTCTCCAAGCAAGTGAAAGCAGAGATTAACAGATGGGAATATATTAAGCTGAGAAGCTTCTGCACCTCAAAGGAAATAGTGCCCAGGATACAAGAGCCACCCACTGAGTGGGAGAAACTATTCACCCAATACCCATCAGATAAGGGGCTAATCTCCAAAATATACAAGGCACTGACAGAACTTTACAAGAAAAAAACATCTAACCCCATCAAAAAATGGGGAGAAGAAATGAACAGACACTTTGACAAGGAAGAAATACAAATGGCCAAAAGACACATGAAAAAATGTTCCACATCACTAATCATCAGGGAGATGCAAATCAAAACAACGATGAGATACCACCTCACACCACAGAGAATGGCACACATCACAAAGAATGAGAATCAACAGTGTTGGCGGGGATGTGGAGAGAAAGGAACTCTTATCCACTGCTGGTGGGAATGCTGTCTAGTTCAACCTTTATGGAAAGCGATATGGAGATTCCTCCAAAAACTGGAAATTGAGCTCCCATACGATCCAGCTATACCACTCCTAGGAATATACCCTAGGAACACAAAAATACAATACAAAAACCCCTTCCTTACACCTATATTCATTGCAGCTCTATTTACCATAGCAAGACTCTGGAAACAACCAAGATGCCCTTCAACAGACGAATGGCTAAAGAAACTGTGGTACATATACACAATGGAATATTATGCAGCTGTCAGGAGAGATGAAGACATGAAATTTTCCTATACATGGATGTACATGGAATCTATTATGCTGAGTGAAATAAGTCAGAGAGAGAGAGAAAAACGCAGAATGGTCTCACTCATCTATGGGTTTTAAGAAAAATGAAAGACACCCTTGTAATAATAATTTTCAGACACAAAAGAGAAAAGAGGTGGAAGTTCCAGCTCACCTCAGGAAGCTCACCACAAAGAGTGATGAGTTTAGTTAGGGAAATAACTACATTTTGAACTGTCCTAATAATGAGAATGTATGAGGAAAATGGAGAGCCTGTCTAGAGTACAGGCGGGGGTCGGGTGGGGCGAAGGGAGACTTGGGACATTGGTGATGGGAATGTTGCACTGGTGATGGGTTGTGTTCTTTACATGACTGAAACCCAAACACAATCATGTATGTAATTAAGGTGTTTAAATAAATTTAAAAAAATGCGAAAAAAAATTATCACATTCATCACTGCACATCATTTTCTTTTTTTTTCCTGTGATATCTCCATGAACACTGTTTTAAGCAACAAGGTTGAGGATATTTGTTAAGGCAGCAAAACATTAATGCACTGAATGATGGTGGGTCTGAGGAGTGCATTATTCAGATTTTTTTATTGTGCCACTATCAGAAATTTGGATCGCAACACTTAGTTGATCTACTCTATACCTAGGCTTTCTGCTGTATAGACCATTAGGGCCAGAATCCTATATGCAGTCTTTGAAACATTACTTGTTTTGGGATCATATCTAGTGGTGCTTAATAGCTACTCCTGACTTTGTTCTTTTGGGTTACTCTTTGCAGTTAAGAGAGGATCATGTGATGCCAAAGATTGAACTGAGTTGAGCATATAAAACATTGCTAAGTTATGCATGGCTTTACTTATGCAAATTTTATACACTGAATATTTCAAACAAATTCTTCCAGTAATTTGGAAATGATTAGATCTGTAGTATCTTGGAGTTAAAATCTTATTTTCTACTCCCACCTCTACCAGTCACCAAGGTGGTTTCAGTCAAGGTAACCAAAAAAAAAAAATAAAAAAAATAAAAATAATGCACTAAGTACAACTGCATTTGATCACAAATTAAATGCATGTATATATTCTATTTATTTAAAAATTAGAATATGAAATTTAGGGTTTTAACACCAAAATCTATAATAAAACATTGAAAGCACAATTAATGGAAAAGACCCCATCTAAAATAATTAAAAATATTCTGAATAAATATTTCATGTAATTATCCATACCAAAAATTCATATTAAAAGCAGTAAATTACCAACTAAATTTAATCTTCATTAACATTCCAATGATCATTTTAATTATTTTATTCAAGCACTATGATTTACAATACATAGTTATTCATAGTTGAGTTTCAGCCATCCAATGTTCCAATTTCAATCCCTCACCAGTGTGAACTTTCCTCATTGGGGAGGAGGGAGATCTGGGAAATTGGTGGTGTGAATGTTGCACTGGTGAAGGGGGGGTGTTCTTTACATGACTGTAATCATACAACTATAATTATATTTGTAACCATGGTGTTTAAATAAAGAAAATTATTAAATAAATAAAAAAAAGAAAAAAATAGTACCCAAATCCTCCTCCTGACACTAGTCTACCTTCTTGATAAGCACAGTTTTAATAATATTTTAAAAGGACAATATGATAAGCATCTTAAAACTTGTGGAATTAGGGCCAGAGTGGTAGCACAGTGGTAGGGCATTTGCCTTGCACACAGCTGACACAGGACAGATGAGGGTTCAATCCGGGCATCCCATATGGTCCCCCAAGCCAGGAGTGATTTCTGAGCAGAGCCAGTAATAAACCTTAGCACCGCTGGGTGTGGCCGAAAAGCAAAACAAAACAAAAAACTTGCGAAATTAATAAAGATTGTAAACAGGCAAAGCAAAGTTCAATTTTAAAAGTTACAGGTATCAATTACCCTAATATCAAGTATTACATAAAGCTATAATTAAAATTGTGATATTAGCCTAAAACAAGATTACTACATAAATAGAAGATATAGCCACAAGTAAGCCCATCACATATATTTAGTTTTTTTATGATAAGAGTCATACTTACAAAATTGATGAAAGAATGTACACACAGCAACATTTTTTCAAACATATTTTTTCAAAGAGATATGTGGATCGCAGTTTATTTTAAGGAATACAACTGATCCATATGTACACATAAAGAGGAACAATCATCACAGCAATGAAATCAAATTCAAAATGAGCTGCCTTCTTATATTTTTAAGAAGATCATTATCAAAAAATCAAGAATAGATGTTGTTGACAATGTGTATAAAAGGGAGCCTATGTACAGTGCTGATTACAATGCAGCCATATTGAGTAAGTAGAACTTTATCAAAATTATAAATATTATTATGTTAATAAAATTTTACTTCTGTGTATTCATTTTTTTTGGTTTTGGGGCCACACCTGATGATGCTCAGGGGTTACTCTTGGCTATGCTCTCAGAAATCAACTCATGATAAGAAAATAATTGTAATTTTGTAAGATGACATTAACTAGACTAATTGTGATACTTTTATAAATATAAGAAAGAAATTATAGTAAATCATATCATATTTTATGCCTTAAACAATATACCTATAGGCTAATTGTGCTTCAATAAAATAAATGACTAAAAAATTGAAAGTAATCTATTGTTCAGTGAATGCCACCTGGTGATAATTTCACTCAGTCTAAATTTGAATCTAATTTTTGTTACCCTGTAACATCTCAGAAAAAAAGAGTGATGGTTACATTGGAAATACAGGAAGATTGATTAATTTTATTTGACTAGAGATTTTTCTTCACATAAAAAGCTATTGCCCTAAACTAAACCAAGAATGATCTGGAATCCTATTGAATCACTTTCTTTATGTACAATATTCAACTATAATGACAAAAACATTACTAAAATGTTTTTAAGTTGTGCCTACCAAAACTGCTTTCAAATATGTAACAGGAAAGTGAGTAATCAAAACTGATCACTCAACCATACATCACAGATTGACAATTCTTAAGAAATTTTGTGAATGTAAATTAAAACTGTCTTTTACTTTTGAAAAGAAAATGCTTATGTGTTAGGTAAGAAAATGCTTATTCACAAATGCTTTAGAAAAATGGTTGGTTTATTCAGTTAAAGAAGACACCTGATTCTTATATATTAAATCAAAGTTATATACATAATTATATAAAGAAAAATCAATTTACATATATCCCTAAGAGACAATTTCCAATTTTTTTTACTGGTTTAGTGAATAAAGAACATCCTGTCTAATGGGCATAAGATTCTTTTCTTCATTGCTAGTTCAACAATCAGCATCTGTTCAGTGTCTGGAAGCCTCCTAGCTAGTAGCGCTTGTGTCCATACAGAAACAGCTGATATTGCATAAGATTCAAATTCATAGTAGAATGTACTTTTCATTTGTTTTATAAATGGAGCTGGCAAAAGCTGCTAAAATTTTGTTATGGGCACAGATGACAGCATGAGGCTTTGCATCATGAATCTAAATAGATACCTTTCATGGAGCTAAGACATATTACACATAGTTAGCATATATCTTAGCATATAAAGCTATAAATGTTGCTGAATGCATATATAAATCAATTAAGAATAAGAAAAATAAGATATTTCCCAGAGAGCCTGCTAGGTATGAGAAAGGCAATGAGGCAGATGGATAAATACTTACTCAAAACCTATTTTGCTTTTTGAATGTACATTGACAAATCTACACCTGATCATTCAGAAAATGCATCCTTTTTCTAGTATACTGCAAGTGATTCTCTATGGGTTTTTATCTAATTACCATATTAGTTCAATAGGGTAGGGTCAGTCAGTTTCCCTGCCATCAGTTCCATAGTTACCACATTAGTTCAATAAGCTAGGTCAGGCAGTGTCTTTGGCATCAGTTCTGTGGCTCTAGTTGTAATGAAATCAATTGGATCTGTTCTACAAATTCTTCCTGTGATAGTGGTTTCAGGTTAATTAATCTGTAATATCTTCCATATTTATTTCCACTCACCAATTGTGTTAATTTTCTGGCTCTAACACTAATTTAAACAAAGCATATTTTATCACAGCACATCAATCCCTATTAATATATTCATATAACATAGCATAATTCTAAATATATAATTGAAAATGTGCACAAGTTATATTATAGCTCTTTACAGATTTCTTTCCTTCAACTGAAAAAGATTTGCAATTAGCAAAACATTATTATGTTTCTAAAAATTAAACATTCAGCATACATACAAATGGTGAAAATAATTGCAATATTGTACTTAGGGTGAATACCAAGTATAATAAGATACAATAAGCAGGTTTTAAAAAGATAATTTGGTTAGAGAACTCCTTGTAGATATAAGATATCTAAATTGAAATTCTGGAACTTCACAGTAAAGGAATGAAAAGAGGATGAATAAAAGAAATCCAAATTACCACTATGACAATGATATTTAAAATGACTATTCTGGACAAGAATTGGGTGCTGAAGGAAGATAAACTGATAGGTATAATACCCCTCAATAACAATTTTGCAAACCATAGTGTCTAAAAGGAGAAAAGAAGAGAGAGAGAGTGAGAGAGAGAGAGACAGAGAGAAAGAGAGACAGAGAGAGACAGAGAGAGACAGAGACATAGAGACAGAGACAGAGAAAGAAAGAGATCTACCCCAGAGGCAGGCAGTGTGGATGGTGGGAGGGAAACTGGGGGCATAGGTGGCAGGAAAGATGCACTAATGAAAGGTGTTGTACAATGTATGATTGAAACTCAACCATGAACAACTTTGTATTTGTGGGAAAGAACTTTATTATGAACACCTTGTAACCATGGTGTTTACATAAAATAATTAATAATAATAATAAGTTTTCACAAACCCAAAAGACCACTGAGTAACTTTAAGCAACTCAGTAACATCTGGAGTAGGTAAACTTTCGATTGTTGTCCAAGATAGAGATTTTTGAAGGGGTATATATTTGAGTAAATAAA
Organism: Suncus etruscus; assembly: GCF_024139225.1. Taxonomy (NCBI): domain Eukaryota; kingdom Metazoa; phylum Chordata; class Mammalia; order Eulipotyphla; family Soricidae; genus Suncus; species Suncus etruscus. The sequence continues at coordinate 37,892,480 of NC_064852.1, forward strand.
AGAAAATTGGTGAGTTTGATATTTCTGGTTTGAGATGCTCTATGAAATTGACAGAATTAAAATTCAAATAATATAAGTTATAGTGGTTAATAAAAAAGTATATTAGACTGTTTTGGACATAAAATTGATATGCCTTTGGGACACTCCATGACATATGTTAGGAGATAGTCAGAAGCATACAAAGAATTTCAGAGGAAAAAGTGAAAATATACTTGAGCTATAGATAAGTAGGTGGTTGCCAAAGTGAGTAGATGATTTAGAATGTTTGAAGTAAGAAGAGCAAGGCAAAATGTACGATTCTGTGGGGAACAACTTGAAAGTTGCTTTTTTATTTAAAAAACAAAAAGAAAAATTCATGAATCATAATATTCAGTTAGATGTAGACTCAAACCAATGCAGGATAATTTTGAATGGTAGGAGAAAACAGCAATTAAAATTTACCACATTTTGAAACTTTAAAATGGCATTAGAAGTGGTGGAATGATAAAATAACAGGAAAGGTGCTTGCCTTACATAGATACAACTGAAGTTTGCTTTCTGGGTTTCATATTATTCCAGGAGTCTTGCCAGGAATGACTATTGTGAAGAGTCAGAAGCCTTGAGCAATCCCAGGTTTGGCTCCAAAACAAACATAAAGTAATAGAATATTTTTTAATTCTTTAGAAAACTACTTTCTGAATAAAATCAGAGAAGAAACATAGTTCTGGAGAAAGATTACCTCACTATATTGATTACATTTCCAATACTGGGCCACTCATTTATCCAAACGTTTTTAGAAATGTAAAAGGAAATGTGAAAGAATGTCTAAGACCCCACTTACAAAGGTTTCCTCTCTTCATCCTTTTAAAGCAATATCAAAATTCATACTGTACACTAGGATAAACTTTGGGCTAGTTTCACTTCGATAGTGACTCACCATCTCAAATACAATATTCATGACTCTTAAAAGGTAACCTGTTTTTCAATCCATTATCTGCATATTTTAAGAGCAGCATCACTCTTCGCAAGACAGAATCAGAGACTAATTTAAGATGATAGAACAAATGTATATCAATCATATGTGATTAATAAATATAGTACTGATTCAAAGTCAATGCAATTTTTAGTTCATGCTTTTTTTAGTTTTTAGATTTATATTTACAAAATATAAAAGGAAAAAAATCTAATTTCATTTTGTCCCATAAGCATGTTTTAAGAAACAAATCCAAATAAATAAAATGTTAGTGAATAAATTCTACTTGTTACAGATCTGCTGTAACATTCATTTTAATTCTAAACTATAAAGCTAGTCACATATTGAAAGTACAAATTTATCTTGGGCAGTTTATTCCAAAAGCTATTTTTTTAAACAGGAGTTATCTTCATATATTTGCCCTTGCTATATTACAAACAGGATCATTTACAAGTGTATATAAGTTGTTTAAATTCCTACAGTAAGAGAATGTTTCTGTTTTTCAGAGTAAAGTGATCTGAAGAATGGATGTTAATGTCAACACTGTGGATTACTAATATTATATAATAGCTACCTGGCATCTAACATGGAAAAATTGGGAATTCATTGAACTATAATTCATTATATGGCTCTGATTTAGTTAACTGAATTAAAAGTTTTACTATGTTAATATTTAGGACCTTACAAGTGGTGCTTATGTGACCAGTTCCACTCCAAGTGGAAGTGTTCCATTGTTCCTTTCCTTCCTTCCTTTCTCCCTTTCACCATTTTTCCTCCCTCCCTCCCTTCCTCCCTCCCTCCCTCCCTCTCTTCCTTCCTTCCTTCCTTCCTTCCTTCCTTCCTTCCTTCCTTCCTTCCTTCCTTCCTCCCTCTCTTCCTTCCTTCCTTCCTTCCTTCCTTCCTTCCTTCCTTCCTTCCTTCCTTCCTTCCTTCCTTCCTTCCTTCCTTCTTCCTTCCTTCCTTCCTTCCTTCCTTCTTCCTTCCTTCCTTCCTTCCTTCCTTCCTTCCTTCCTTCCTTCCTTCCTTCCTTCCTTCCTTCCTTCCTTCCTTCCTTCCTTTCTTCCTTCCTTCCTTCCAGCAAGATATGGCAACCTCATGACTTATTCCTTGTTCTGTACTTGTAAATCACTCCTGAGGTGCTCTGAAAGTTTGTACATCGTGAAGGATAAAAATGGTACTAGCTATATGCAAGATTAGTTTAGCATTTCCTGTATTATCTCTCAATTCTGACTTCACTATATTTTATTCTGATGAAGTGATGAAGCAAGGACAAGGAAAGGAACTTCATTTCTTTCGTTACATGCATATTATGAAAACAGCATAATGTGTTTGGAGAGAATACAAGAGATACAAAATATTTGTAAAATAATAAAAATAGGATTTGAAAAAGTCTAAAGTTCCTCATATTGTTTTCAGTGCTATGAATCAGTATTTAACATTTAAATAAAACTCTAAAACAGCCAGAATCCTAATTTCTCTTAACTCTAAAGCTTACTCAACTAAAAGATATTTTCCTGTTTCTTTTTCTTAAAAATAATTGACATTAAAGTTCATTTAAAGGGTTAATTACTGTGTCTCTTTGAAAAAAATAATACCCATGTAATTAATTTCCACTATTGCATAACCTATAGAATCTTTAACTTATTCTGATTACAAACAGTTACAAAGAACCCCAGAATAGTGGCAAAGCTTTTCCTCCTCTTTCTGTAACTCTTTATGCAAATGATTTAGAGCAGATTTGTCTCTAATGTTATAGAAATATCAAGAAGGTCATTATACTTGAAGGTATAAATAACTTTGGGGCTGTAAGCCATAAATAGAGATGAAGTCAAACAGTAATGTGTTGGACAAGATAGAGATTCATATGTCAATGTAGAATGTCAGACTTTTTTTAATATAATGGGAAACCATAGTTTATATATTGACTAACATTGTTGTTTTAAACTATGTTGCAAATTTGCATAAGCTCACCTAGTGACTTTGTTAAGGATAGAAAGATGTCTCAGTGGTGTCAGAATAAAGGTTTTTACTTCTGTAGCTACTGGTGATATATCATGGAGAAATAATAGCAGTAGAATTGGTTAAAAGAGACAGAATTCAGGATACATTTAAATGGTATAGCTAAAATTATATTCTGTGAGAGTCAACTTTAAGAATAAAAATAAGAAATAAGTCAGAGATGTCCTCAGTCTTTTTGATATGAAAAATAAAAGCTTGTCAGCAACCTAAAAGAAAGAAGCTATGGTAATCCTAATTGCAAAGAGTGAATAATACCTTGGGTATGTAAGCTTGACATAAATGTCAGAGGTCTAAGTAAAAAGGTTAGGCATGTATTCAGATGCCAATATGGAAACATAAATAGCAAGCTAGACTGTAAAAGAAATAAAATGTTGGAAGTCATTAATACATAGGTAATATTAAATAAGATAATCAAGAATGCAAATAAATAAGAACAATTACTAATAGTGTTGCCTTGGGAAAAATGGAGTAAAAATTAAGTGCTTTGAAAAAAAAATAACAAACTAAGAAGGGTAGCAAGAAAAGTGTTATTTTTCTAGGAAAGTAAAAAGTATAATACGAATTAATGGGCTGGAGAGATAGCATGGAGGTAGGGTTTGTATGCAGAACCACCATCCTATGGGTTAATATATATATATTTATATTTATATATATATATTTATATGATATATTATATATATTAAATATATGCATATATATGCATGTATGCATATGGTGACTTCAAAAGTTGTACATTTAGTGGAATGTTGGAAGTAAAAGCCTATTATATCTTTATAGAAAATAAAAATAAAAGAAGAAAAACAAAAGATAAAGTTTTTCCAACCTGCCCACCTGGGGCTACCCTCTGAAGTCTGAATCCTTTTGTTAGGATGGTTGCCAGGGTCTCTCCTTTGATATTCTATTCCTGCCCTTTGTTCCTGCTGGGCCTCTCAGAGCTTTCAGTCCTTTCTGGGTCTGGTAAAAGTCCATGTTGAAGTAACTTCTCCAAATCATGTCTCTTGCTTTTATTACAGATACACAGATACTTTTTTTTTTAATTGGGGGGGGGGGGAGGGCATCCCTACATGTCTGCTTGCATGCCTGCTTCATTTTCCTTTTACATTCTGGGTAATTCAAAAAACAAACAAAACAAACAAAAACCAAACATAGATAATTCCATATTCTCTCCTGAACATGTATCTTTTTTTCTCTCTTCTGATATCTCTCTAAATTTATTTCAATTACAGCTGTTTTTCTTAATTAAAAATATATTTCACTAAATATATATATATATATATAAATATATATATATAAATATATATATATACCTTTTGCCATGACAAAGTATTATCCTGTAGTTATGACTCTCTTTTACTTTCTGGGTCATCACATTTATATATTAAAAGTTTTGTTACTGGTCCCTTTTGAATCAATTTGATTGTACTATTAATACCAAAATAGTCTTTATAACTCAAAATAGACCTGTACAAAGGTAATATTAAACTAATAATTAAATTCATATAATACCTAAAATTAAACGTTCATTTGATCTTTAAAGACATTATTACAATTAGAACTCTATTTCTAGTCTTAGTCCCAAATCATTATCATTCAATTATAGAGTGAGACAAGGGGAAAATCAATCCAGCATTACCTTCTAATTATAAAATTAATTGCACCTTAAAATTAAAAATTAAAGTTTAATTTTTGTCTTATTTATTACTGTTAGTAATCTAAATAAACAAGAAATTTGTTTTATAATCAAAAAGGTAACTTTGTGGGGACTACAAGATAATAATGACAAACAAGGCGCTTGCTTCGCTGAACAAGGTTTGGTCTTCAGACCTTCATATGGTCCCTGAATTCCTACTGTGAGTAATCTCTGAACAAAAAGCCAGAAGTATACCTTTCACAACACAACATGTAGCTGAAAAACAAACAAACAAACAAACAAAAAAATGGTAACAAGATATGCTCTCAAGTTTTGACTATGGCAAAGTGCAACATTGTCATAAGCATCCAGATAATGTCTGTGACATTTTATATATTGTAATCATGATTTATTTTTAAATTAGTAAAAATTCTTACACATCTTTTTATCCATAACTCTATTTTTCTGGAATATCACATTATACTAGGTAAGAAATAAGTAAACTATGTTCAATATACTCATAAAAACACTTAAACTCTAATATTTTACCTTAGTATTTTTATAACTTAACCATTTGTAAATGTCTTTAGTACTGGTTCACTACAAATGTTTATTTTCTTGGTTGTGTGAACAAAATACAGTAAAATGTTCTAACATCCCAAATCACTAAATTATATACATACTGGGTGACTCTTCAAAAGAATGACTATGTGTTTCATGCATATCTAAATGTCAAAGAAAAAAAGTAATAATTTAGTATACTGAAAATATGTATATCTCTATATATATGAAAACATTTCCCAACCCCATAGAAGCTTCTCATATTAAAATAAAATATAGCATATGAAAATATAAGACTACTGATAAAATGTAGTGGCAAATTAACTTAATTATATAAGAATAAACAATAGTCTATTGTTTAAAATATTACAAAAAATAATCTATCCAAAATATAAACATACATTTTTCACATTTATGAAAATGGTTGAATCTGAGTGATAAGGCACTTGCCTTGAATGTAGCTTGCTCTAATTTGATCCTCAACTCCTGCCATGAGATCACGAAAGAACAAAAGTGATTTTTTTTTTTAGGTAACACCCAGTGGTGTTCAGGGGTTATCCCTGATTCTGCTCAGAAACTCCTCCTGACAGGCTCAGGAAACCATATCGGGTGCCTGAAATCAAACCAAGGTTGGCTGTATGGAAGGCAAATGACCTACCGGGTGTATTGTAAATATACTTCAGTCTTGCAAGCTGGTTGTTTCGAGCAGCCATCTTTTGACAGAGTCTCAATTGACTATTTGCTTTAGAATTTTTTTTCTTGTTTTCCTCATCTAAAAACCATGTGTGTCTTATAGAGCAAAAAATACATTATATCATATCATACGTCATATCATTTTAATTATAAGTTATAATACATAGAATATAGATGCAATTTTAGAAAAGAAAGAATGCAAATGGTGTCATGAATAATCATCTAATGGGGCATGCAATTCAATGTTTAATGAGTTAAAGACTTTCAAATTAATAATATGAGTCTATAGTAATAATATATGACTTTCTTGAATTTGATATATATTTTTGGATAAAGACAAGAACATAATACAGAATTACTAATAGACTAAACATAAAGTTGGGCATTCTCAAATTATTAAATCAAGCAATACATTTAATACATGGTGGCATAACACATAAATATATACAATGTAAAAAGAGTTGCATAATGAAATGAATTAACTATAGTAAAATGTGTGGGGGATTTGAGAGATAGTTTAATGGACTTAAGTAGAGACTTTTTTTTTGGGGGGTGCCACACCATGTGATACTCAGGGGTTACATCTGGCTAATCACTCAGAAATCTCTCCTGGCTCTGGGGACCATATGGATGTCAGGGACTGAACCAAGGTCAATCCTAGATTGGCCTTGTGCAATGCAAATGCCCTACTGCTGTTCTATCGCTATGGCCCATTAAGTACATTCTTATATTCAGAAATCTGTGTTCAATTTCCAGCATCAAATATCTCCATAATCAAATAATGCTGACCTTACTAATAGCATAGAGAAAATCTCTTAAAATATATTTTTAAATGTATTTATTTGAATCTTTTATTTCAAGGAATAAAAATGAGAATATAAATCCCTGAAATCATGTATAGTGAAAGTTGGTTGTCTTAATAGGAATCAACATAAAGGGTAGGTCAAGAGACTTAGAGGAAAGGAAAGAATAAACAAGGTAATTGGAGAAAAGGTAGATACTATCCCACCAACCAAAGCTTTATGCTGTGTTTCTCAGAAGGCAACAATCCTTTAGTTTTCCCCAGGACTAATCCATGGAGATTGAGATAGGATATTTTAATAGGATCTCATTCCATGGAGATTGAGATAGGATGTTTTAAAGCAATAAATTTTTAAAAATATTATTGTGCATTTTTAAATGAGTTTATATAATTATATATCTGGAGAGAGACTTCCTGATAATCTCATTATTTTTCAAAAGGATACAGAAAGTCTTTTCTAAAGGTTCTCCAGAAGAATTAGCAAATATAAGTACATGGAATAGGTGACTAATAAATCTATAAAGCACATGTCATATAAATTTTAAGTTGCCACCAAATGGCTTTATTTATTTTTTCAAGTCTAATTTTATTGAAGAAAGTTTTGTGTGTTTCACAAAAAAAAAAAGGAAGGAAGGAAGGAAGGAAGGAAGGAAGGAAGGAAGGAAGGAAGGAAGAACATAAAGGTGTATTAGGTTTTAGGGTATATAAATATTAAAAAAAAAGTGTAATCTGATTAGTCCAAAAGTTTTACATGAGTAGGTTGACTTGCTTGGTAGGGATATTTAATGTTTTTTTCCTCCTGGAATGTTGATGCTTCATATGGACTATCAGTGTTTACTAGGCTATATTTAGAATGTAAAGGAATTAAAATAGATGGCAGAAAAGAAATAATGGATACTTAAATAGAGTACTTGATGAAATTCATCTATTTTACTATGGAATGTCTAATTTACTAGTTTACTATGGAATAGATGCATGGTTTTTAAAACAAAAGAACAATTAATAACCCCTTAAAGTTTGTTCATGTAACACCTTTAAAATAGATTATTCATAATATATTCATAAGATAATCTTAACTTATAAGGCATAAATAAACAAAACAAACTAAGTGCATAAGAAAATATAAAGAATTAACAGAGTGATAATAATACAGTGTTTGGCACTTGCCTTGAACATGAACAAACCAGGTTCCATCCCTGGCAGCCCTGATTGTCCCCACTTTTCATTCCATCAGGAGTGATCCCTGAGTGGAAAGCTATAAGTAAGCCCACAGAGATGGGTATGACAAAAAACCTCAAAAAATATATAATACAAGCAACTATTCAATTAAGAGTTAAAGTAATTATATTGGATACCAGTCAGAAACAAGCCATCTTGTTTACCTGAGAGAGTGGTTTAAAAATTTACATATTAAAAATTGGCTATATAAAAATATGTTAAATATATGAACAATGTAAAAATATAAAGGGTATATGGTGGGGGTGTTAGATTCTGGGCAAGTTCTGGATCTTGCTAGGTAGGGACTAGAGAGGGGTGAAAAGTGGTGTGAGAGGTATTCAAGAAAAGTCTTCTGTAGCCACTACAGTGAGACAACTCATTTTATTATCAGGAAGCAGAGTCTTTGAACAACCACACAGTTAATAGGATTTACCTCCACAGGAAGCTTGAAAACAAAGAATGGGAGGGCTTTACTGGCCTGGTGTATGGGGAGCCTGAAATGTCTGCATGTGACCTATGATGTGAACATATGTGACCAGGTGAATATGACTATGTGACTTGGGGAACATGAATTAGGTCACTCAGGGAGGCGTGACTTATGTGACCAGGAAGAACACACAGGAGGTGGGCTCCATTTGTAACATGTCAGGTGTTTTCTTTTACAGGCCCTCATCTCCCTCAGAGGAGCAATTGCCTAGACCTACAAAATTCCTCCTTTCAGGGGTTCTGTTCTGTTGCATGAGAGTCTGACTGCTAGAATGGCAACAATCTCAATAGGATCTAAACCTGTTTCTGAAGAGCCCTGGCAACAAAAATGTATTAAAAAAAAAAAAAGCATGATTAACTCAACGGGTTATAGAATCTGTTGAAAGGAAACGGCTAAAAAATTGTGAGGGCATGAATAATTTTATAAAATACAATATGCAAGCTTTTGCTCAGAGTAAAAATTGCTAAGCATTGACTGCCTTACTAAAAATAGTTGTTAGAATTTCTCTCCCTGGAAAACTTCCAAACAAACTGTGTAGATAGCAATCTGTCTAGGCAAGCTTGGGTTCAGTCCAGCCTAAAGGCAGATGGATGAACTGGATGACCTCACAAAGTCCCTTCTGGCCTTATTATCCTACAATTCTGTTTCACACAGAGAGAGTTATTGCTGCTTCTCTATTTGTAGTTATAGTCATTGAGGAGATCTTTGCTTCCCTTCTGCATATTCTAGATGTTTCTGGTAAATAAGAAGAAGCAAACCTAAAAGGAGCAAAACACTTTAGGCAAAATGCAGGAATGAATCTTCCTGACAAAGTGTTCATTGTGTAGATCAACAATTCTAGCACACTGCATAGTACACGCATTAGCCCTCAAGTTACTCTAGAAAGAGTCCCTTGTGTATTTGTATTTTATCATCTGTTTTGTGTTTCTTATATTCCCTGTTGATTGAGTCTTGTGATAAAGCGATGGAGAAAAAAATTACTAGAAATATTTTTAGTCTATTTGGGATATGATATTCACATGTGAAGAAAAAAAAAAAGGAAAGTCACTTTTACATCAAAAAATACCATCCTAGATGGTAAATTACAATGCTAGGCAAGAATCAATATTTTGAGTTAATTCTCTTATTTAAACTTTCTAGTTTGTATAATTAGTTTAGTGGGATGGAAAGGACATAAACCTAACTTACCAAAATGAAGTGAATTTTGTTTGTCTAGAAGCAGAAAGCGATGTGAAATGGCTAGTAGAAACATTGTCTTACACTACTGCTGAAAACGGGAACATATAAATTAAAACTTTAACTAAAATTTATGAAAATTTAAGTTTTCTTTTTAAAATTCCTTAAGATAAACATTCAGTCAGATATAGCACTAGTTGCTAAAATCTAACTTATGCATATGCACATACAGACATATCTACATAATATACATATATTTATATAAAAATTAATGTATACTTACAGGTAATAGTTATAATTTTTAACAGCTAAAATTTAAAGGTATTTGACTATTAATACTTTTTCCTTGTTTCTTTGAACCATATTATGTAATATTGAATTAAACAACTAAAAATATGGGCAATTCTGTTTCTTAGTGCTTCTCTTATGAGAATACTGAAAAATTTTCTGAGCCATTTATTGAACTATATAGATTTTTCTCTTGGCACTCCTGATTTTAGACCAATAGTCTGAATGAGAACACAGCATAGATTTCAGTTAATGGAATGAAAAGTACTCTTTAAATCTTGTCCTTTTTATTCTTTTTGCATTTGATATTTAACACCTGGCTCATAATCACACTGAACTAACTTAAAAGGATCTTTTTGAATAGAGTGATCTCACATTGGTTAGAAAATTATGGTTTCCCCAACCATAGTGAGGTTGCTGTGGCATGGAGATATTAGTCATTTGTTTTAATGCTTTATATTAAATTACAATCCTAATAGCAAACTAAAATATAAATCCTGAATAAATATACATAAATGTGGTGCAGAAAATTTTCCTCAAATATTAATTTTTATAGAGATTCTTGGTCTATAGTCAAATATGCCAATATATGAAAAACTTTGAAAATACATTCATATTCACAAATAGTGCCATATGCACTATTTGATAGTGCTAGTTATTTATTTATTTATTTATTTATTTGATAGAGCAAAATAGATAGAGCAAAAAATAGAGCACCATTTATTTGATAAGAGCAAAATGTTTTACTGTGGTTCAGAACTCAGGAGTATTTTGTCTTATTAAATAGTATTTAATTTATCTAGATATTTATTTATGGTCACACTAAAATGCATGTGATTTTATAGAATAGTATTTTCATTTATATGGGATAACAATCACATAATTATACATTTTCCTATAGTTATTAACAGATTAAAAATTATAATTGAAAACAATCTAAATTGGCCTAGAGATTGTGTGAAAATATCTTAAGTTTAAATTTTATGCATTGAATAACTTTGAGTAATATCTTATCATTACTTGGAAGTTCCAAGAATGCAGAATTCATAAAATATTATTTTAGAATTTTTGTTAACTTGCATAAGTCTACAAAAGGAAAAAATATCTATTCTATACCATCTTTTCATACCCCTCATCAAATATAGCTCCTACAATTTCTAAAGAGATAGAGCTAATAAATTGGAATGTTTATTTTGAAAGAAAAGAAGAAAAAATATTCTATTTCGTAAAAGTGTTCTGTATCTGTTCTGTTTGCTGTGCACGAAGTATGCATTTGCATGGTCTGTTCAATTAATAATACTGACAGAGGACATATAGTTTTTCAAAAATGTGCTTCAGTTGATTTTCTACACAACATCTTGCTGCTGCAAAAAAAAAGGTTCTGAGAGGATGCTGAAGCATAACAATTTTATTCACTTCTCTGAGTCGATATATTAAGGTCCACTAGTCAAAATATGTGAATAGAAACTCAAGGCCGCAGTATTTAAACATTGCATTCAAAATGCTTTTCTGTGTGACTTCTGGGGATCCTACCTGCATTAATTCCATACTTTTCTAAGTATCACCCTGCTTGTGTCAAAACACAAATAATGAATCATAGGGGATCAGGTATTGCATTTGAGGTTGAGTAGAGAGTTGAGTGACAGTGTATTATAATTCCTGATTTTGAATAATATTGAACCAGTCATATTATTTTTCAAAGTTATGTTATAAAAAAGAAAAATGGGCACTAAATAATAAGAAAAATTTAGAAACTTACTAAAAGATGGATTCTAGTTGCTTAGAAAAGTAAATACTCTTTCTGAACTCCTAATTCTCATTTGAACAAAACTCATCTATTACTATTTTGACTTTCACATCTTAAAATACATTAGTATAATATCTAATATGTAATGTTTGAGAACTGGTCAGCATGAAATAAAAGATTATCCAGCTTAAAATTTTATGATTATAACAGCGTACATTTCATCCTAAGAATATATTATATTATATTGCCTGACATGTAAAACAAATAGTAGCATAAACAGGCTAATGCTAACATTATATAATATGCTTATAATATTACTGAGATTAACTTGAGGGGATGGACCACACCTAGTGATGCTCAGGGGTTACTCATGGTTTTGCATTCGGAAATTGCTCCTGGCTTGGGGGACCTTATGGGAGCCTGGGGATGGAACCGCAGTCCGTCCTAGATTAGCATGTGCAAGGCAAACATCCTACAGATCCAGTCCCTGAGATTGATTCTTAATTTATTTTTTAAGTTTTCTTCTTTAATTTTATGCAAACCATTTTAAATATGCCATAATGCATCATTATTATTACTTACTATTGTTAAGTCTAATATCAAGTATTTTCAGCTTTCAGTTCATCTCTCCATAGTCAAGGTTATCTAATTTGTCAACTGACTTAAAACTCTCTCGAACATTTAAGGGATTTTAGTAAACATTTTCCTGTACAAATATACTTCCTACTTTTAATTTTCTTCCTTTCATCATATGTTTATGGAATTTTTAGAATCGATGACCAGCTCTCAGGAGTCCTTTCCATTCCTTCAAGCAAAATTACATAAGCTTTATTTTATTCTTTCTCAGTAACCATTCCTTCATAATATTATGTGAAATATAGGAAGATAGAAAATGAAAACTTATACATTCCAATTTAATCAGTTGAGTATTGGAAATACTTTTGGTGTCTAGTAAAATTTCACTGAATTGGGTCATATTTTACTGTGTATTGGGCATTTCCATTGCATGTGGCTGACCTGAGTTTGATCTCTAAAGATCTCAATGGTCAAATGAACACTGCCAGGATTTATTCCTGAGTGCTATGAATAATCCCTGAGCATTCCTGAGTGTGACCCAAAACCATCACTTCCCAGAAACATTACTGGAAATAGTTAATTAATAAAATATAGGGAAACATCTATTATATAGTTCTACTGGCACATCTGAGATGCTTAATTTTGAACTTATTCATATTGTATTTACTTAAGATAAATTTCAAAGAAAGATACACATGAGTTCTGGAGTTCATGAATAATAAAGTAGAGATTACAAAGTGAAGAGCATTTTAACAAGTCTCTTCTAGTGAGAAAATATTAAATATGAGTTGTCTCATTTTTACTTTTTAAAAATGTATTTCACATATGCTTTCTATAAAAAATTTCTTGTGTCTGGGGAATTGAGTTGCTATAAGAAGAAAGACTCCATATTTAAAAAAGGCATATTTTCTCTAGAGTTAATAGGAGGAAACAGGACAAATAATTGAATATAGTATGAATTATAGATCTGTAGATTTAGCTTTAATTTACATAAAATAAAATAAACTCAAAACTTAGAAATGGAAGTACATAATGAACCATTATTATAACCTATATTAAATATTGTTTAGGTAGTATAAGTTTGAAACCACTATTTTTAGAGAGAAGTATGCAGTGTCTGATATCAAGTTTTAATAGTAAATATTATAAAATTATCATTAAAATATTATAAATCACAACTTCTAAATGGAAAAAAATCAATTTTCTAATTTCCTAATTTCTCTAATCAGAGATCATTACTGGTACTCTCTGGACTGTAAGTGGTCATAGAAAGAGAATCAGTATTGGCAATTTGCAAGGTAGTCATCTTAACACTTATATTATCTCTATGGCTTCAAAAACAAACATCTCTTTGTGTTTTGCTCCAAGTTGTGGTGCATAGGGCTTATTAACCCCTGTACGAACTCTTGTGGATACTTAGATTTTGATGATGTAACACAGTGCTAGAACAATGGACAGTATACATAAGCTCCTGGATTCAATTAATGGTATCACTAAAATAATAATGATAAAAGTATTTTCAGAGAACTATATATTTTAAATTATGTGGTTTACCATACATGAATGGTTTTCATTACTATATAAATACATATGTGTATATATGTATGTACATACCTTCCTATGATTCTATGCTTTTTAAATTTTATTTTTACATAGTTTTCCTTAGAAATGGTTGGGATTAAGCACCACTAACATATCATCCTAATATTAATTATGTGTATCTATTAATAAAATATTTATTGTCAAAACACAATAAATTACTTTCAATATTCCTTACTGATGATGAAATCTTATAAAGAGTAAAATTAGCAATTACTTTTATGTAAGTAATCAATTGTATACATAGCTGTCTCTGGTATTCAAAATACTCAAACAGGTGAACTCTAACTGTACTCAGCAATAAAGAAATTGCAACTGATAAATAAGTATTATGAAACCAATATTACACAAAATATTTGTAATTTAAACTTATAGTAATTTAAAAAGCTTTATGTATTTATAGGTATTAATATGTACACATATGACTGTCTGGTCATAAATGTCTATATGCACCCATACATACTTATAACAGACTTCAGAAAATTACAGTCCTACAATTATAGACATATAAAATATAAACAATACCAATAATTGAAAATTGGAGTATAGAGTGATCATGGTTAATGCTTTATATACATCCAACCCACCAATACATGATTTCTAAATCATTGCAGGGCTTGAGGAACCTTGCTTCTGCATGTCCTGCACTGAACAATATACTGTGGGCAGTTACTTCTGGAATCTTGACAACTGCTGAAATGACCTCATGGAAGACAAAAAACAAACAAACAAATAATAACTACCTCTCATTTGAATGATGTCCTACAGAAGATTTATTTCTGGGAACTGGATGGAGTCTAAGAAGGATACATTTGATTCTGAAGTAATCTAGCATTCTAGTTCTGACCTAGCAGGGAAAATTTTTTCTTAAACATTAAAAGTGAGACTATCTGATTATATCAGCTCAACCTTACACAATGGCAAGTATAATTATATTTGTTTTTGTGTTGTTTTGTTTTTGTTTTGGGGTCACACCCAACAGTATTCAGGGGTTACTATTGGCTCTATGCTCAGAAATCGCTCCTGGCAGGCTCAGGGGACCATATGGGATGCCGGGATTTGAACCACCAGCCTTCTGCATGCAAGACAAATGCCTTATCTTCATGCTATCTCTCCGGCCCCTAATTATATTTGTTTTTATATTTGATATAAGTTCCTTGTTTGAATATACAAATTCTTAATTTCATGTCTAATTCCTATTTTTGAGTTTTTTATTTCTAGCTCTAAACTTACTTATATTTCTAGTTGAATAGCCAACACTAAATCTTTTCTCCATTTTTGGTCTATGTTTATGACATATAATTTCTATAACAATATTATTGTTATTTACCACCAATCTTTTTAATAAAGTGCTTATTTAAGCACTATATTTATAAGCATGATTGTAGTTGGGTTTTAGTCATAAACAGAACACTCCCCTATTCCCCTTCACCAGTGAAACATTCCCACCACTAATGCCCCCATCACCCTTCTCCCACTCCCCTGCCTGTATTTGAGAGAGGTATTCTACTTCTCTCATTCATTAACATTGTATCATTCATTAACCTTGGTAGTGTAGTTATTTCCCTAACAGCATTCACCACTCTTTGTGGTGAGCTTTATATTGTGAACTGGTCCTTCCGACCCTTAACTATATTGTCTCTGGGATTATTACAATAATGTCTTTTATTTAAAAAAAAAACATAAATGAGTGTGACTATTTTGTGTCTGTCTCTATCCTTCACTCAGCATAACTGATTCCATGTA